>NC_084637.1:377830-515330 GCF_033978795.1 Nerophis ophidion | reverse complement strand
ACAAGTTCCCACTGTGTTTTCCACCAAAAAGTAGTTCTTCTGCAACTTTTTTTAGTTGCTGCTAGCTGGGTGGGACTTTTGAAAGGTTCCTGGAATCTTATGGACGGAAGGCTGCACTGTCCAACGCTGAGTGGTTGGACACAGTGGGAGCGTTCCTAAAACCTATATTTGGAACACAATAGTCGCCATGACAGAATGAGACACCAACTCTTTATTTTCCATTTCTTGTGTTCTTCTATTGGGACAAACTTCACCTCGGAGAGAAGAAAGACAGGAAAGAAAACCTTCTATTTGCAGGAAAATCAATCAATCAATGTTTGGTTATATAGCCCTAAATCACCCGTGTCTCAAAGGGCTGCACAATCTACTACGACATCCTCGGTTCAGATCCCACATCAGGGCGAGGAAAAACTTAACCCAATAGGACAATCAGAAACCTTGGAGAGGCCCGCAGATGTAGGGACCCCCTCCTAGGGCGAGCAGTGCAATGGAAATCGAGTGGATCTAGCATAAAGGTGAGTGAGTCCAGTCCATAGTGGATCTAACATAATAGTGAGAGTCCAGTCCATAGTGGATCTAACATAATAGTGAGAGTCCAGTCCATAGTGGATCTAACATAATAGTGTGAGAGTCCAGTCCATAGTGGATCTAACATAATAGTGAGAGTCCAGTCCATAGTGGATCTAACATAATAGTGAGAGTCCAGTCCATAGTGGATCTAACATAATAGTGAGAGTCCAGTCCATAGTGGATCTAACATAATAGTGAGAGTCCAGTCCATAGTGGATCTAACATAATAGTGAGAGTCCAGTCCATAGTGGATCTAACATAATAGTGAGAGTCCAGTCCATAGTGGATCTAACATAATAGTGAGAGTCCAGTCCATAGTGGATCTAACATAATAGTGAGAGTCCAGTCCATAGTGGATCTAACATAATAGTGAGAGTCCAGTCCATAGTGGATCTAACATAATAGTGTGAGAGTCCAGTCCATAGTGGATCTAACATAATAGTGAGAGAGTCCAGTCCATAGTGGATCTAACATAATAGTGTGAGAGTCCAGTCCATAGTGGATCTAACATAATAGTATGAGAGTCCAGTCCATAGTGGATCTAACATATTAATGTGAGAGTCCAGTCCATAGTGGATCTAACGTAATAGTGTGAGAGTCCAGTCCATAGTGGATCTAACATATTAATGTGAGAGTCCAGTCCATAGTGGATCTAACATAATAGTGTGAGAGTCCAGTCCATAGTGGATCTAACATAATAGTGTGAGAGTCCAGTCCATAGTGGATCTAACATATTAATGTGAGAGTCCAGTCCATAGTGGATCTAACATAATAGTGAGAGAGTCCAGTCCATAGTGGATCTAACATAATAGTGTGAGAGTCCAGTCCATAGTGGATCTAACATAATAGTGTGAGAGTCCAGTCCATAGTGGATCTAACATAATAGTGTGAGAGTCCAGTCCATAGTGGATCTAACATAATATTGTGAGAGTCCAGTCCATAGTGGATCTAACATAATAGTGTGAGAGTCCAGTCCATAGTGGATCTAACATAATAGTGAGAGAGTCCAGTCCATAGTGGATCTAACATAATAGTGAGAGAGTCCAGTCCATAGTGGATCTAACATAATAGTGTGAGAGTCCAGTCCATAGTGGATCTAACATAATAGTGAGAGTCCAGTCCATAGTGGATCTAACATAATAGTGTGAGAGTCCAGTCCATAGTGGATCTAACATAATAGTGTGAGAGTCCAGTCCATAGTGGATCTAACATATTAATGTGAGAGTCCAGTCCATAGTGGATCTAACATAATAGTGTGAGAGTCCAGTCCATAGTGACATGACCTAAACATATCCACATATATATGGTGTATGGTCACATGACCTAAACATATATATGGTGTATGGTCACATGACCTAAACATATATATGGTGTATGGTCACATGACCTAAACATATATATGGTGTATGGTCACATGACCTAAACATATATATGGTGTATGGTCACATGACCTAAACATATGCAGATATTAAAAAAAGGCCCAGCCCTATGAACACTGTTTACTTTGTTACATGTTGTAAAAGCAGTTAGTGAAACTATTTGTGTAGTGAAGCAAATTTTAATGCTAACGTGAGACAACACTGACATTTATTCTTTATATTTTGTCATTTACAGCTGAAATGGACGAAAATGAATGTCCTGATGCTCATGAATTTGTCATTTACTGACAAATTCCACTGTCTGACTATTGGACATTGCAAACTAAAGCCTGACTTTTTATGAACAATTCGCTACACTTTATTTTTTTAACTCATATGATTTTGTATATTATTGTTTCAGTGTGAACATGAAATATCTTGTCTTTGCAGTCTATTCAATTGAATATTCTGTATTTCCTTGAATTGCCGCCGGGGCGCTAATTAATTTAAAACCTCTTCTCTCTCCTGCGCTTACCAAAGGCATGCGGTAAAAGTAAGCATGCGCTAATTATTTTAAAACCTCTTCTCACTGCGGCACTTACCAAAGGTATGCAGTACAAATTTGAGTGTGATGTAAGCTTGGACCTTAAATCCTACTGAAAAGATAGATAGATAGTACTTTATTTATTCCTTCAGGAAAATTAAAATTCCAGCAGCAGTGTACAGAGTTGAGATCAATTAAAAAAAAAAAGGTAAAAAGTAAATTATGGTATGGAATAGCTCTTATACTTCTTCCCTTAATGTGATTTCAAATGACCGTCATTGAAATCAGCCTCCTCCATTTTGAAAATGATGAGAGGGGAAGTGTGACTCGTGACGTCAGGAGTTTGACGAGGTGGTAATACTAAGCATGTGCCAATTATTTTGGGAAGCGACAGTAATTCAAGGCAGGCGCATACTACATGCCATGTGACAATTCAAGGAAATATGGTAAGTTGAAAAGGATTTGTTGTATTCTCTTTTTATGTAGCATTTACAGAAGGTGACGACTTCACTGCTCTTGTACTTTGTATTTCAGGTGTTTCATATGTTCTATCAACACACCAGATGTGTTTTCTCAGGTCCAGCATGTTTGCTGGTGCCAAGCAACATGAACATAATATGACATATGAACACATGAATGTTCCATACACGTGTGTGTGTGGTAACGCTAGCTGCTACAGGAGAGGAAACCTGTGTGTCCAGTTCAACAGGTCTGAAACATTCCTGCAACACCTTGCTTGCTGCCAGGGTTAAACGGGCTAAAAGACCAAATGCTAGAACCCACCTGGCTCATCCGCACACACAATCCATCTCCGCACGGCAGAACAATCCCAGCATGCACCTGCACCTCGCTGCATGCTTCCATGCAGTGAGCAGAAGTGGTAGAGAAGAGCACCAGCGTGGTCATCAACATCTACTGTACACCCAACTTCAGCTCAGCATGGCACAGGGGCGGGCCTTAGAGGAAGGGGCGTGGTTCTATGTCCAGACTAACTGGCTTTTGAGTTCTGACTAAATGTTTTGGGTCATAAAAAGAAATACATTGAACACATTTGAAAGGCAAAATGAAAAAAAGAAGTATTTCAATAGAAACTAGATGTATCCATTAGGGGTGTGCCAAAACATCATATATGCCGATATTTCCTCTTGCGGCACGTTATCGATACACGGGCGTCAAATGTCAATATTTATAAACATAAACATAGCGCCGTTTTAAAGAGATTCGCCCACAAAAACCTGTTTGACTGATGGAGTCACTACTTGGAGCCTCCGCATTATGGCGCTCTAGCGCAGTACTCTGGTAGAGTACTCTTTGAAAGGAAAGAAGAAGAAGAAGAAGAAACAGCAGCACATGGAGGGAATGGCGCAAAGCGGAGGAGCCAATAGCAGAGAAAAACACGTGAAAGATGCACCGGCGAATGTTGAATCTAAAGTCTGGGAACACTTGGGCTTTTACTGTAAAGACAATGGAACAACACTTGATAAAGAGTTCGCAATCTGCAAGAACTGTCTCGCGAAGGTCAAGTACACGAGCAACACGACCAACATGCAAAGCCATCTTGTCCGCCATCATCCTGAGCTCGCCACGGAGGAAAGGGCGAGTAATGCTAACGTTTCTGTTAGCCAGCCTACAATCAACACCGTATTTAAAGCAAAGCTCCCTCCTGCATCCCCAGGGCTGCCAGCATTACAAAGTCCATTGCTTGCTTTATTCGTAAAGATCTTACAGCATACAACACCGTATTTAAAGCAAAGCTCCCTCCTGCATCCCCAGGGCTGCCAGCATTACAAAGTCCATTGCTTGCTTTATTTGTAAAGATCTTACAGCATACAACACCGTATTTAAAGCAAAGCTCCCTCCTGCATCCCCAGGGCTGCCAGCATTACAAAGTCCATTGCTTGCTTTATTTGTAAAGATCTTACAGCATACAGTTGCTCTTCCTGAAGAAGAACAAGCTGTTTGAAATGTGTGTGAAGTACAGGTTAGGGTAAAACATGAGAAAAGTTGTTAAGGGACGGCGTGGCGCAGTGGGAGAGTGGCCGTGCGCAACCCGAGGGTCACTGGTTCAAATCCCACCTAGAACCAACCTCGTCACGTCCTGAGCAAGACACTTCACCCTTGCTCCTGATGGGTGCTGGTTGGCGCCTTGCATGGCAGCTCCCTCCATCAGTGTGTGAATGTGGAAGTAGTGTCAAAGCGCTTTGAGTACCTTGAAGGTAGAAAAGCGCTATACAAGTACAACCCATTTATCATTTAAGTACCAAGTACAAGTTAAATGTTTACAAAGAACAAATCTTAGTATTAGCAGATTTAATTTCAACT
This sequence comes from Nerophis ophidion, assembly GCF_033978795.1. Classification (NCBI taxonomy): domain Eukaryota; kingdom Metazoa; phylum Chordata; class Actinopteri; order Syngnathiformes; family Syngnathidae; genus Nerophis; species Nerophis ophidion. The sequence continues at coordinate 510,536 of NC_084637.1, read as the reverse complement.
TTACACATGGTGGTAAATACAAGTTGAAATGTGTTCTCAGGTTTTCATAAGACCACCCAGTTGTTGATAATGTCATGCACTGACTGAAATGTTTATTTTTTATATACAGTCAAGTGCCACTTTTCAGAAAACAATTTGATTTTAATTGATGTGTCCGTGATTACATAGAAGTTCAGTAGCACTGAAATGTATCTTTTCTGCATTCATTTGTTTTTTTAATCATTTTAATTTGCACAGACAGAAAATATTTTGGTGAAGTGGATTCAGTGCAGTCAATACATTTTGAATTTCTTCAGTGACCCTGAAATCATGATCTATCGTGAATGAAATTTCTTTCAATACATCGATTATCGCATAATCGTTGTATCGTGATCTTATCGTTATCGTGGGCAAAATATCGTGATATTATCGTACCGCGAGGTACCTGATGATACCCAGCCCTAGTATCCATTTGGTTGGAAAGGCGAAGAGCAAAATTTGTACTGAAATGTAGTAGGAATTTAAAATGCTAAAGGTTGGTACACCTAAAAAAGGTAGCATTCTTTCAAGAGGGTGAAAAGTAACAGAATCTGTGATTATTAACTCTAAATGTAAACAAAATCAGCTAAACTAAACTCCACAAAGTACTGCTAACAGGTGAACAGCTGGCATATTTCCACATCTACTTCAAAGTAACAAAAGCCTGTATTTTTAGGCTAAATTGTTCTTCATGAGCTAAAATGCTACAATAAAAGGTTAGCATGCTTCCAAGATGGCGCCATGTCATAAAATCCATGAAGTGAACAATTTGGTGTTGGAATTGTTTGCATCGCTTGAGAAATGCGGAAATTGCGGGACTTTGAAAAATGTCCCTGCAAATTTGAAAATTTCTGGAAACTTATCATAGCACACTCTGGAATACTAAAATTTGGGGAAAACCGATGATTTTCAGGAAAAATAAAATGGGTCCATTTGATATCTTGAGTAAGTGGAATGTTTTGGTGCTTGCAGTTGCTTGAAAAATGTGCTGAAACCCCCAAAGAAAAAAGGGTGGATTTTGGGCTTTGGAAAACCGGGAATTGTTTGAAACCTTAACATTTGCTCGTTTCGATAACCAGGATAAGTGGAATGTGTTGAAGTTGGCATGGATTCCTAAATAGGCTGAATGTTTGAAAGTTGCAACGCTGTGAATGGCATTATTGTTATTATTAAGGTTTATTTGAAATGAACGGGGAGGAAGTCATGCTCAACCAACATCTCCTGGACAAATGAATGAAAGGAAAGAGCTATTTGTGTACACACACACACACACACACACACACACACACACACACACACACACACACACACACACATTCCTGCTGTCCTCCTTTTTGATCCGAGGTTTAGATAGTTTAGCTTGAGTCTCGGAGTCCTAAATGTGACATATTTTGGGAATATTTCAGAAGGGATGTCCTGACAATACAAGCAGCATCCTGAACCTTAATGTTGGAGATCCACTGAATTATTCCGAGGCTCTGGTCAGAGACAAGAAGTGACACAAACTTAGTTGGGCAAAATTTTTTTTTTTATCTTCATTTTTTTCAAAGATTTTTTTATTATTATATTTTATTTTATTTTAATCTTTTATTTTTTCCTTGGCCTCAGTCTGGTCCCCATCTCCGGGGGCCCAGGCTTAGACTGAATACACCTACCCCCCCTGTTTACCTGTATCTCACCTTTTTTGTAAGGAGCGCTGGAAGGAAGGAATAAAGTACTATCTAATCTAATGTAATCTAATCTAATGTAATCTATTTGAAGAGGAAGTGCAAGGCATGGCATTCAGGTGAGGGAGGGTCTTCAAGGCAGACACCCTTACCTGCAGTTGCCATCACAGATGAATTGGAAGCATTGAAGGAGGTGCAGGAGGGGGTTCCCCCCGAGGAGGCGGGGGAAGGCGGGACCAGAGTGTCCATGTCGGCAGCACTGTGGGAGTGGGAGAGGCAGAGGGCGCTCATGGGCAGCAGACCCTCCTGGCAGGAAAACAATCCAAAGTTGAAATGAAGGAAGACTCGCTGCGGACGTGTCTCGGCCTCACCTGTTGGGGCGTTTGGTCCGTGGTCCTGACAAGACACCAACCCTGTCTCTCAGCCGGGCGCTCTAGCAGCTCCACTGTCTGACCGCAGCGGACGCTGAGCTCTCCGGGCAAGGCGGAGGAGAAATCCAACAACACCACCACTAACTCGCAACCTCCAGACAGCTGGAACACAGCAAAAAGTAGCAAAGCATGTCGCTTGAAGGCTGAGAGGAGTTGCAAATCCATGGCAGCGTGGACTATCTTCAAACACAACGTCCAGAGAGCTTCTTATGATGTCCAGGAGGCGATAGTCGTCTGAGATACCTTGTCACTGTCTGCAGTATTTTGTGATGTCCTGGAGGCGATAGTCGTCTGAGATACCTTGTCACTGTCTGCAGTATTTTGTGATGTCCAGGAGGCGATAGTCGTCTGAGATACCTTGTCACTGTCTGCAGTATTTTGTGATGTCCTGGAGGCGATAGTCGTCTGAGATACCTTGTCACTGTCTGCAGTATTTTGTGATGTCCTGGAGGCGATAGTCGTCTGAGATACCTTGTCACTGTCTGCAGTATTTTGTGATGTCCTGGAGGCGATAGTCGTCTGAGATACCTTGTCACTGTCTGCAGTATTTGTGATGTCCTGGAGGCGATAGTCGTCTGAGATACCTCGTCACTGTCTGCAGTATTTTGTGATGTCCAGGAGGCGATAGTCGTCTGAGATACCTTGTCACTGTCTGCAGTATTTTGTGATGTCCTGGAGGCGATAGTCGTCTGAGATACCTTGTCACTGTCTGCAGTATTTTGTGATGTCCTGGAGGCGATAGTCGTCTGAGATACCTTGTCACTGTCTGCAGTATTTTGTGATGTCCTGGAGGCGATAGTCGTCTGAGATACCTCGTCACTGTCTGCAGTATTTTGTGATGTCCTGGAGGCGATAGTCGTCTGAGATACCTTGTCACTGTCTGCAGTATTTTGTGATGTCCTGGAGGCGATAGTCGTCTGAGATACCTTGTCACTGTCTGCAGTATTTTGTGATGTCCAGGAGGCGATAGTCGTCTGAGATACCTTGTCACTGTCTGCAGTATTTTGTGATGTCCTGGAGGCGATAGTCGTCTGAGATACCTTGTCACTGTCTGCAGTATTTTGTGATGTCCAGGAGGCGATAGTCGTCTGAGATACCTTGTCACTGTCTGCAGTATTTTGTGATGTCCTGGAGGCGATAGTGTCTGAGATACCTTGTCACTGTCTGCAGTATTTTGTGATGTCCAGGAGGCGATAGTCGTCTGAGATACCTTGTCACTGTCTGCAGTATTTTGTGATGTCCTGGAAGCGATAGTCGTCTGAGATACCTTGTCACTGTCTGCAGTATTTTGTGATGTCCTGGAGGCGATAGTCGTCTGAGATACCTTGTCACTGTCTGCAGTATTTTGTGATGTCCAGGAGGCGATAGTCGTCTGAGATACCTCGTCACTGTCTGCAGTATTTTGTGATGTCCTGGAGGCGATAGTCGTCTGAGATACCTCGTCACTGTCTGCAGTATTTTGTGATGTCCTGGAGGCGATAGTCGTCTGAGATACCTTGTCACTGTCTGCAGTATTTTGTGATGTCCTGGAGGCGATAGTTGTCTGAGATACCTTGTCACTGTCTGCAGTATTTTGTGATGTCCAGGAGGCGATAGTCGTCTGAGATACCTTGTCACTGTCTGCAGTATTTTGTGATGTCCTGAAGCGATAGTCGTCTGAGATACCTTGTCACTGTCTGCAGTATTTTGTGATGTCCTGGAGGCGATAGTCGTCTGAGATACCTCGTCACTGTCTGCAGTATTTTGTGATGTCCTGGAGGCGATAGTCGTCTGAGATACCTTGTCACTGTCTGCAGTATTTTGTGATGTCCTGGAAGCGATAGTCGTCTGAGATACCTTGTCACTGTCTGCAGTATTTTGTGATGTCCAGGAGGCGATAGTCGTCTGAGATACCTCGTCACTGTCTGCAGTATTTTGTGATGTCCTGGAGGCGATAGTCGTCTGAGATACCTCGTCACTGTCTGCAGTATTTTGTGATGTCCTGGAGGCGATAGTCGTCTGAGATACCTCGTCACTGTCTGCAGTATTTTGTGATGTCCAGGAGGCGATAGTCGTCTGAGATACCTTGTCACTGTCTGCAGTATTTTGTGATGTCCTGGAGGCGATAGTCGTCTGAGATACCTCGTCACTGTCTGCAGTATTTTGTGATGTCCAGGAGGCGATAGTCGTCTGAGATACCTCGTCACTGTCTGCAGTATTTTGTGATGTCCAGGAGGCGATAGTCGTCTGAGATACCTTGTCACTGTCTGCAGTATTTTGTGATGTCCAGGAGGCGATAGTCGTCTGAGATACCTCGTCACTGTCTGCAGTATTTGTGATGTCCTGGAGGCGATAGTCGTCTGAGATACCTTGTCACTGTCTGCAGTATTTTGTGATGTCCAGGAGGCGATAGTCGTCTGAGATACCTTGTCACTGTCTGCAGTATTTTGTGATGTCCTGGAAGCGATAGTCGTCTGAGATACCTCGTCACTGTCTGCAGTATTTTGTGATGTCCAGGAGGCGATAGTCGTCTGAGATACCTTGTCACTGTCTGCAGTATTTTGTGATGTCCTGGAGGCGATAGTCGTCTGAGATACCTTGTCACTGTCTGCAGTATTTTGTGATGTCCAGGAGGCGATAGTCGTCTGAGATACCTTGTCACTGTCTGCAGTATTTTGTGATGTCCTGGAGGCGATAGTTGTCTGAGATACCTTGTCACTGTCTGCAGTATTTTGTGATGTCCAGGAGGCGATAGTTGTCTGAGATACCTTGTCACTGTCTGCAGTATTTTGTGATGTCCTGGAGGCGATAGTCATCTGAGATACCTTGTCACTGTCTGCAGTATTTTGTAATGTCCAGGAGGCGATAGTCGTCTGAGATACCTTGTCACTGTCTGCAGTATTTTGTGATGTCCTGGAGGCGATAGTCGTCTGAGATACCTTGTCACTGTCTGCAGTATTTTGTGATGTCCTGGAGGCGATAGTTGTCTGAGATACCTTGTCACTGTCTGCAGTATTTTGTGATGTCCTGGAGGCGATAGTCGTCTGAGATACCTTGTCACTGTCTGCAGTATTTTGTGATGTCCAGGAGGCGATAGTCGTCTGAGATACCTTGTCACTGTCTGCAGTATTTTGTGATGTCCTGGAGGCGATAGTCGTCTGAGATACCTTGTCACTGTCTGCAGTATTTTGTGATGTCCTGGAGGCGATAGTTGTCTGAGATACCTTGTCACTGTCTGCAGTATTTTGTGATGTCCAGGAGGCGATAGTTGTCTGAGATACCTTGTCACTGTCTGCAGTATTTTGTGATGTCCAGGAGGCGATAGTCGTCTGAGATACCTTGTCACTGTCTGCAGTATTTTGTGATGTCCAGGAGGCGATAGTCGTCTGAGATACCTTGTCACTGTCTGCAGTATTTTGTGATGTCCAGGAGGCGATAGTCGTCTGAGATACCTTGTCACTGTCTGCAGTATTTTGTGATGTCCAGGAGGCGATAGTTGTCTGAGATACCTTGTCACTGTCTGCAGTATTTTGTGATGTCCAGGAGGCGATAGTCGTCTGAGATACCTTGTCACTGTCTGCAGTATTTTGTGATGTCCAGGAGGCGATAGTCGTCTGAGATACCTTGTCACTGTCTGCAGTATTTTGTGATGTCCTGGAGGCGATAGTCGTCTGAGATACCTTGTCACTGTCTGCAGTATTTTGTGATGTCCTGGAGGCGATAGTCGTCTGAGATACCTTGTCACTGTCTGCAGTATTTTGTGATGTCCAGGAGGCGATAGTCGTCTGAGATACCTTGTCACTGTCTGCAGTATTTTGTGATGTCCTGGAGGCGATAGTCGTCTGAGATACTTTGTCACTGTCTGCAGTATTTTGTGATGTCCAGGAGGCGATAGTCGTCTGAGATACCTTGTCACTGTCTGCAGTATTTTGTGATGTCCAGGAGGCGATAGTCGTCTGAGATACCTTGTCACTGTCTGCAGTATTTTGTGATGTCCTGGAGGCGATAGTCGTCTGAGATACCTTGTCACTGTCTGCAGTATTTTGTGATGTCCAGGAGGCGATAGTCGTCTGAGATACCTTGTCACTGTCTGCAGTATTTTGTGATGTCCAGGAGGCGATAGTCGTCTGAGATACCTTGTCACTGTCTGCAGTATTTTGTGATGTCCTGCAGGCGATAGTCGTCTGAGATACCTCGTCACTGTCTGCAGTATTTTGTGATGTCCAGGAGGCGATAGTCGTCTGAGATACCTCGTCACTGTCTGCAGTATTTTGTGATGTCCTGAGGCGATAGTCGTCTGAGATACCTTGTCACTGTCTGCAGTATTTTGTGATGTCCTGGAGGCGATAGTCGTCTGAGATACCTTGTCACTGTCTGCAGTATTTTGTGATGTCCAGGAGGCGATAGTCGTCTGAGATACCTTGTCACTGTCTGCAGTATTTTGTGATGTCCAGGAGGCGATAGTCGTCTGAGATACCTTGTCACTGTCTGCAGTATTTTGTGATGTCCTGGAGGCGATAGTCGTCTGAGATACCTTGTCACTGTCTGCAGTATTTTGTGATGTCCTGGAGGTGATAGTCGTCTGAGATACCTCGTCACTGTCTGCAGTATTTTGTGATGTCCTGGAGGCGATAGTCATCTGAGATACCTTGTCACTGTCTGCAGTATTTTGTGATGTCCTGGAGGCGATAGTCGTCTGAGATACCTTGTCACTGTCTGCAGTATTTTGTGATGTCCAGGAGGCGATAGTCGTCTGAGATACCTTGTCACTGTCTGCAGTATTTTGTGATGTCCTGGAGGCGATAGTCGTCTGAGATACCTTGTCACTGTCTGCAGTATTTTGTGATGTCCTGGAGGCGATAGTCGTCTGAGATACCTCGTCACTGTCTGCAGTATTTTGTGATGTCCAGGAGGCGATAGTCGTCTGAGATACCTTGTCACTGTCTGCAGTATTTTGTGATGTCCTGGAGGCGATAGTCGTCTGAGATACCTCGTCACTGTCTGCAGTATTTTGTGATGTCCTGGAGGCGATAGTCGTCTGAGATACCTTGTCACTGTCTGCAGTATTTTGTGATGTCCTGGAGGCGATAGTCGTCTGAGATACCTTGTCACTGTCTGCAGTATTTTGTGATGTCCAGGAGGCGATAGTCGTCTGAGATACCTTTGTCACTGTCTGCAGTATTTTGTGATGTCCAGGAGGCGATAGTCGTCTGAGATACCTTGTCACTGTCTGCAGTATTTTGTGATGTCCAGGAGGCGATAGTCGTCTGAGATACCTTGTCACTGTCTGCAGTATTTTGTGATGTCCTGGAAGCGATAGTCGTCTGAGATACCTTGTCACTGTCTGCAGTATTTTGTGATGTCCAGGAGGCGATAGTCGTCTGAGATACCTTGTCACTGTCTGCAGTATTTTGTGATGTCCAGGAGGCGATAGTCGTCTGAGATACCTCGTCACTGTCTGCAGTATTTTGTGATGTCCTGGAGGCGATAGTCGTCTGAGATACCTTGTCACTGTCTGCAGTATTTTGTGATGTCCTGGAGGCGATAGTCGTCTGAGATACTTGTCACTGTCTGCAGTATTTTGTGATGTCCAGGAGGCGATAGTCGTCTGAGATACCTTGTCACTGTCTGCAGTATTTTGTGATGTCCTGGAGGCGATAGTCGTCTGAGATACCTCGTCACTGTCTGCAGTATTTTGTGATGTCCTGGAGGCGATAGTCGTCTGAGATACCTTGTCACTGTCTGCAGTATTTTGTGATGTCCTGGAGGCGATAGTCGTCTGAGATACCTCGTCACTGTCTGCAGTATTTTGTGATGTCCTGGAGGCGATAGTCGTCTGAGATACCTTGTCACTGTCTGCAGTATTTTGTGATGTCCTGGAGGCGATAGTCGTCTGAGATACCTCGTCACTGTCTGCAGTATTTTGTGATGTCCTGGAGGCGATAGTCGTCTGAGATACCTTGTCACTGTCTGCAGTATTTTGTGATGTCCTGGAGGCGATAGTCGTCTGAGATACCTCGTCACTGTCTGCAGTATTTTGTGATGTCCTGGAGGCGATAGTCGTCTGAGATACCTTGTCACTGTCTGCAGTATTTTGTGATGTCCAGGAGGCGATAGTCGTCTGAGATACCTTGTCACTGTCTGCAGTATTTTGTGATGTCCTGGAGGAGATAGTCGTCTGAGATACCTTGTCACTGTCTGCAGTATTTTGTGATGTCCTGGAGGCGATAGTCGTCTGAGATACCTCGTCACTGTCTGCAGTATTTTGTGATGTCCTGGAGGCGATAGTCGTCTGAGATACCTTGTCACTGTCTGCAGTATTTTGTGATGTCCTGGAGGCGATAGTCGTCTGAGATACCTTGTCACTGTCTGCAGTATTTTGTGATGTCCTGGAGGCGATAGTCGTCTGAGATACCTCGTCACTGTCTGCAGTATTTTGTGATGTCCTGGAGGCGATAGTCGTCTGAGATACCTTGTCACTGTCTGCAGTATTTTGTGATGTCCTGGAGGCGATAGTCGTCTGAGATACCTCGTCACTGTCTGCAGTATTTTGTGATGTCCTGGAGGCGATAGTCGTCTGAGATACCTTGTCACTGTCTGCAGTATTTTGTGATGTCCTGGAGGCGATAGTCGTCTGAGATACCTCGTCACTGTCTGCAGTATTTTGTGATGTCCTGGAGGCGATAGTCGTCTGAGATACCTTGTCACTGTCTGGAGTATTTTGTGATGTCCTGGAGGCGATAGTCGTCTGAGATACCTTGTCACTGTCTGCAGTATTTTGTGATGTCCTGGAGGCGATAGTCGTCTGAGATACCTTGTCACTGTCTGCAGTATTTTGTGATGTCCAGGAGGCGATAGTCGTCTGAGATACCTTGTCACTGTCTGCAGTATTTTGTGATGTCCAGGAGGCGATAGTCGTCTGAGATACCTTGTCACTGTCTGCAGTATTTTGTGATGTCCAGGAGGCGATAGTCGTCTGAGATACCTTGTCACTGTCTGCAGTATTTTGTGATGTCCAGGAGGCGATAGTCGTCTGAGATACCTTGTCACTGTCTGCAGTATTTTGTGATGTCCTGGAGGCGATAGTCGTCTGAGATACCTTGTCACTGTCTGCAGTATTTTGTGATGTCCAGGAGGCGATAGTCGTCTGAGATACCTTGTCACTGTCTGCAGTATTTTGTGATGTCCAGGAGGCGATAGTCGTCTGAGATACCTCGTCACTGTCTGCAGTATTTTGTGATGTCCTGGAGGCGATAGTCGTCTGAGATACCTTGTCACTGTCTGCAGTATTTTGTGATGTCCTGGAGGCGATAGTCGTCTGAGATACTTGTCACTGTCTGCAGTATTTTGTGATGTCCAGGAGGCGATAGTCGTCTGAGATACCTTGTCACTGTCTGCAGTATTTTGTGATGTCCAGGAGGCGATAGTCGTCTGAGATACCTTGTCACTGTCTGCAGTATTTTGTGATGTCCTGGAGGCGATAGTCGTCTGAGATACCTTGTCACTGTCTGCAGTATTTTGTGATGTCCAGGAGGCGATAGTTGTCTGAGATACCTTGTCACTGTCTGCAGTATTTTGTGATGTCCTGGAGGCGATAGTCATCTGAGATACCTTGTCACTGTCTGCAGTATTTTGTAATGTCCAGGAGGCGATAGTCGTCTGAGATACCTTGTCACTGTCTGCAGTATTTTGTGATGTCCTGGAGGCGATAGTCGTCTGAGATACCTTGTCACTGTCTGCAGTATTTTGTGATGTCCTGGAGGCGATAGTTGTCTGAGATACCTTGTCACTGTCTGCAGTATTTTGTGATGTCCTGGAGGCGATAGTCGTCTGAGATACCTTGTCACTGTCTGCAGTATTTTGTGATGTCCAGGAGGCGATAGTCGTCTGAGATACCTTGTCACTGTCTGCAGTATTTTGTGATGTCCTGGAGGCGATAGTCGTCTGAGATACCTTGTCACTGTCTGCAGTATTTTGTGATGTCCTGGAGGCGATAGTTGTCTGAGATACCTTGTCACTGTCTGCAGTATTTTGTGATGTCCAGGAGGCGATAGTTGTCTGAGATACCTTGTCACTGTCTGCAGTATTTTGTGATGTCCAGGAGGCGATAGTCGTCTGAGATACCTTGTCACTGTCTGCAGTATTTTGTGATGTCCAGGAGGCGATAGTCGTCTGAGATACCTTGTCACTGTCTGCAGTATTTTGTGATGTCCAGGAGGCGATAGTCGTCTGAGATACCTTGTCACTGTCTGCAGTATTTTGTGATGTCCAGGAGGCGATAGTTGTCTGAGATACCTTGTCACTGTCTGCAGTATTTTGTGATGTCCAGGAGGCGATAGTCGTCTGAGATACCTTGTCACTGTCTGCAGTATTTTGTGATGTCCAGGAGGCGATAGTCGTCTGAGATACCTTGTCACTGTCTGCAGTATTTTGTGATGTCCTGGAGGCGATAGTCGTCTGAGATACCTTGTCACTGTCTGCAGTATTTTGTGATGTCCTGGAGGCGATAGTCGTCTGAGATACCTTGTCACTGTCTGCAGTATTTTGTGATGTCCAGGAGGCGATAGTCGTCTGAGATACCTTGTCACTGTCTGCAGTATTTTGTGATGTCCTGGAGGCGATAGTCGTCTGAGATACTTGTCACTGTCTGCAGTATTTTGTGATGTCCAGGAGGCGATAGTCGTCTGAGATACCTTGTCACTGTCTGCAGTATTTTGTGATGTCCAGGAGGCGATAGTCGTCTGAGATACCTTGTCACTGTCTGCAGTATTTTGTGATGTCCTGGAGGCGATAGTCGTCTGAGATACCTTGTCACTGTCTGCAGTATTTTGTGATGTCCAGGAGGCGATAGTCGTCTGAGATACCTTGTCACTGTCTGCAGTATTTTGTGATGTCCAGGAGGCGATAGTCGTCTGAGATACCTTGTCACTGTCTGCAGTATTTTGTGATGTCCTGCAGGCGATAGTCGTCTGAGATACCTCGTCACTGTCTGCAGTATTTTGTGATGTCCAGGAGGCGATAGTCGTCTGAGATACCTCGTCACTGTCTGCAGTATTTTGTGATGTCCTGGAGGCGATAGTCGTCTGAGATACCTTGTCACTGTCTGCAGTATTTTGTGATGTCCTGGAGGCGATAGTCGTCTGAGATACCTTGTCACTGTCTGCAGTATTTTGTGATGTCCAGGAGGCGATAGTCGTCTGAGATACCTTGTCACTGTCTGCAGTATTTTGTGATGTCCAGGAGGCGATAGTCGTCTGAGATACCTTGTCACTGTCTGCAGTATTTTGTGATGTCCTGGAGGCGATAGTCGTCTGAGATACCTTGTCACTGTCTGCAGTATTTTGTGATGTCCTGGAGGTGATAGTCGTCTGAGATACCTCGTCACTGTCTGCAGTATTTTGTGATGTCCTGGAGGCGATAGTCATCTGAGATACCTTGTCACTGTCTGCAGTATTTTGTGATGTCCTGGAGGCGATAGTCGTCTGAGATACCTTGTCACTGTCTGCAGTATTTTGTGATGTCCAGGAGGCGATAGTCGTCTGAGATACCTTGTCACTGTCTGCAGTATTTTGTGATGTCCTGGAGGCGATAGTCGTCTGAGATACCTTGTCACTGTCTGCAGTATTTTGTGATGTCCTGGAGGCGATAGTCGTCTGAGATACCTCGTCACTGTCTGCAGTATTTTGTGATGTCCAGGAGGCGATAGTCGTCTGAGATACCTTGTCACTGTCTGCAGTATTTTGTGATGTCCTGGAGGCGATAGTCGTCTGAGATACCTCGTCACTGTCTGCAGTATTTTGTGATGTCCTGGAGGCGATAGTCGTCTGAGATACCTTGTCACTGTCTGCAGTATTTTGTGATGTCCTGGAGGCGATAGTCGTCTGAGATACCTTGTCACTGTCTGCAGTATTTTGTGATGTCCAGGAGGCGATAGTCGTCTGAGATACTTTGTCACTGTCTGCAGTATTTTGTGATGTCCAGGAGGCGATAGTCGTCTGAGATACCTTGTCACTGTCTGCAGTATTTTGTGATGTCCAGGAGGCGATAGTCGTCTGAGATACCTTGTCACTGTCTGCAGTATTTTGTGATGTCCTGGAAGCGATAGTCGTCTGAGATACCTTGTCACTGTCTGCAGTATTTTGTGATGTCCAGGAGGCGGTCGTCTGAGATACCTTGTCACTGTCTGCAGTATTTTGTGATGTCCAGGAGGCGATAGTCGTCTGAGATACCTTGTCACTGTCTGCAGTATTTGTGATGTCCAGGAGGCGATAGTCGTACTGAGATACCTTGTCACTGTCTGCAGTATTTTGTGATGTCCTGGAGGCGATAGTCGTCTGAGATACCTTGTCACTGTCTGCAGTATTTTGTGATGTCCTGGAGGCGATAGTCGTCTGAGATACCTTGGTCACTGTCTGCAGTATTTTGTGATGTCCTGGAGGCGATAGTCGTCTGAGATACCCTTGTCACTGTCTGGAGTATTTTGTGATGTCCAGGAGGCGATAGTCGTCTGAGACTACCTTGTCACTGTCTGCAGTATTTTGTGATGTCCAGGAGGCGATAGTCGTCTGAGATACCTTGTCACTGTCTGCAGTATTTTGTGATGTCCAGGAGGCGATAGTCGTCTGAGATACCTTGTCACTGTCTGCAGTATTTTGTGATGTCCAGGAGGCGATAGTCGTCTGAGATACCTTGTCACTGTCTGCAGTATTTTGTGATGTCCTGGAAGCGATAGTCGTCTGAGATACCTTGTCACTGTCTGCAGTATTTTGTGATGTCCAGAGGCGATAGTCGTCTGAGATACCTCGTCACTGTCTGCAGTATTTTGTGATGTCCTGGAGGCGATAGTCGTCTGAGATACCTTGTCACTGTCTGCAGTATTTTGTGATGTCCTGGAGGCGATAGTCGTCTGAGATACTTTGTCACTGTCTGCAGTATTTTGTGATGTCCAGGAGGCGATAGTCGTCTGAGATACCTTGTCACTGTCTGCAGTATTTTGTGATGTCCAGGAGGCGATAGTCGTCTGAGATACCTCGTCACTGTCTGCAGTATTTTGTGATGTCCTGGAGGCGATAGTCGTCTGAGATACCTCGTCACTGTCTGCAGTATTTTGTGATGTCCAGGAGGCGATAGTCGTCTGAGATACCTCGTCACTGTCTGCAGTATTTTGTGATGTCCTGGAGGCGATAGTCGTCTGAGATACCTCGTCACTGTCTGCAGTATTTTGTGATGTCCTGGAGGCGATAGTCGTCTGAGATACCCTTGTCACTGTCTGGAGTATTTTGTGATGTCCTGGAGGCGATAGTCGTCTGAGATACCTTGTCACTGTCTGCAGTATTTTGTGATGTCCAGGAGGCGATAGTCGTCTGAGATACCTTGTCACTGTCTGCAGTATTTTGTGATGTCCAGGAGGCGATAGTCGTCTGAGATACCTTGTCACTGTCTGCAGTAATTTTGTGATGTCCTGGAGGCGATAGTCGTCTGAGATACCTTGTCACTGTCTGCAGTATTTTGTGATGTCCTGGAGGCGATAGTCGTCTGAGATACCTCGTCACTGTCTGCAGTATTTTGTGATGTCCTGGAGGCGATAGTCGTCTGAGATACCTTGTCACTGTCTGCAGTATTTTGTGATGTCCCTGGAGGCGATAGTCGTCTGAGATACCTTGTCACTGTCCTGCAGTATTTTGTGATGTCCCTGGAGGCGATAGTCGTCTGAGATACCTTGTCACTGTCTGCAGTATTTTGTGATGTCCTGGAGGCGATAGTCGTCTGAGATACCTCGTCACTGTCTGCAGTATTTTGTGATGTCCTGGAGGCGATAGTCGTCTGAGATACCTTGTCACTGTCTGCAGTATTTTGTGATGTCCTGGAGGCGATAGTCGTCTGAGATACCTTGTCACTGTCTGCAGTATTTTGTGATGTCCTGGAGGCGATAGTCGTCTGAGATACCTTGTCACTGTCTGCAGTATTTTGTGATGTCCTGGAGGCGATAGTCGTCTGAGATACCTTGTCACTGTCTGCAGTATTTTGTGATGTCCTGGAGGCGATAGTCGTCTGAGATACCTTGTCACTGTCTGCAGTATTTTGTGATGTCCTGGAGGCGATAGTCGTCTGAGATACCTTGTCACTGTCTGCAGTATTTTGTGATGTCCTGGAGGCGATAGTCGTCTGAGATACCTTGTCACTGTCTGCAGTATTTTGTGATGTCCTGGAGGCGATAGTCGTCTGAGATACCTTGTCACTGTCTGAGTATTTTGTGATGTCCAGGAGGCGATAGTCGTCTGAGATACCTTGTCACTGTCTGCAGTATTTTGTGATGTCCAGGAGGCGATAGTCGTCTGAGATACCTTGTCACTGTCTGGAGTATTTTGTGATGTCCTGGAGGCGATAGTCGTCTGAGATACCTTGTCACTGTCTGCAGTATTTTGTGATGTCCAGGAGGCGATAGTCGTCTGAGATACCTTGTCACTGTCTGCAGTATTTTGTGATGTCCAGGAGGCGATAGTCGTCTGAGATACCTTGTCACTGTCTGCAGTATTTTGTGATGTCCTGGAGGCGATAGTCGTCTGAGATACCTTGTCACTGTCTGCAGTATTTTGTGATGTCCTGGAGGCGATAGTCGTCTGAGATACCTCGTCACTGTCTGCAGTATTTGTGATGTCCTGGAGGCGATAGTCGTCTGAGATACCTTGTCACTGTCTGCAGTATTTTGTGATGTCCTGGAGGCGATAGTCGTCTGAGATACCTTGTCACTGTCTGCAGTATTTTGTGATGTCCTGGAGGCGATAGTCGTCTGAGATACCTTGTCACTGTCTGCAGTATTTTGTGATGTCCTGGAGGCGATAGTCGTCTGAGATACCTTGTCACTGTCTGCAGTATTTTGTGATGTCCAGGAGGCGATAGTCGTCTGAGATACCTTGTCACTGTCTGCAGTATTTTGTGATGTCCAGGAGGCGATAGTCGTCTGAGATACCTTGTCACTGTCTGCAGTATTTTGTGATGTCCTGGAGGCGATAGTCGTCTGAGATACCTTGTCACTGTCTGCAGTATTTTGTGATGTCCTGGAGGCGATAGTCGTCTGAGATACCTCGTCACTGTCTGCAGTATTTTGTGATGTCCTGGAGGCGATAGTCGTCTGAGATACCTTGTCACTGTCTGCAGTATTTTGTGATGTCCTGAGGCGATAGTCGTCTGAGATACCTTGTCACTGTCTGCAGTATTTTGTGATGTCCTGGAGGCGATAGTCGTCTGAGATACCCTTGTCACTGTCTGCAGGTATTTTGTGATGTCCTGGAGGCGATAGTCGTCTGAGATACCTTGTCACTGTCTGCAGTATTTTGTGATGTCCTGGAGGCGATAGTCGTCTGAGATACCTTGTCACTGTCTGCAGTATTTTGTGATGTCCTGAGGCGATAGTCGTCTGAGATACCTTGTCACTGTCTGCAGTATTTTGTGATGTCCTGGAGGCGATAGTCGTCTGAGATACCTTGTCACTGTCTGCAGTATTTTGTGATGTCCAGGAGGCGATAGTCGTCTGAGATACCTTGTCACTGTCTGCAGTATTTTGTGATGTCCTGGAGGCGATAGAGATGGTGTCCGGCTGACTGCTGGCATCACCCAGGCTGTCAGCATCCTCGCTGGTTTCTCTGTCAAACAGTAAGAACAGAAAGAGCCTCGTGTGAACACACAAATGTTGCACCTTTGATGGCCGTCATAATAATGAAGTTGTTAGAAATGTGCTTGATGGATCAGAGAGTGTGGACCACCAGCGTCGAAAGGGCGGCCCGCAGCTAAATGTTTTTTGGCCCGCTGCACATTCTGGAAATGCTATTGCAAAAATAAAAATAAAAATAAACATTGAAAAAAGGGGAATGAAGTGAAATCTAAGTAGAAAAAGTTGTGTGGTTGCGACACAAAAACGTTTTCTTTGACAAAGAGCACAAAAAAAACCAAAATAATAGTTCAAAGGTAAAATGGACAGAAATATTTGAAGTTTATCTCGTAACTTCAGTGTTGAAAGTTTAAAAAAAAAACTAATAAAAAGTATCACTTTATGAGCGGAGGCAACCGTTTGGGTCTCAAATATATTTAATGGATTTTATTTATCTTAGAATAGAATATATCTTTATTGTCATTGTACCCTCGATCCATCCATCCATTTTCTACCGCTTATTCCCTTTTGGGGTCGCAGGGGGGCGCTGGTGCCTATCTCAGCTACAATCGGGTGGAAGGCGGGGTACACCCTGGACAAGTGGCCAGCTCATCACAGGGCCAACACAGATAGACAACATTCACACACTAGGGACCATTTAGTGTTGCCAATCAACCCTATCCCCAGGTGCAGGTGGGAGGGGCCTAACCCCAGGTGCATGTCTTTGGAGGTGGGAGGGGCCTATCTCCAGGTGCATGTCTTTGGAGGTGGGAGGGGCCTATCCCCAGGTGCATGTCTTTGGAGGTGGGAGGGGCCTATCCCCAGGTGCATGTCTTTGGAGGTGGGAGGGGCCTATCCCAGGTGCATGGCTTTGGAGGTGGGAGGGGCCTATCCCCAGGTGCAGGTGGGAGGGGCCTATCCCCATGGTGCATGGCTTTGGAGGTGGGAGGGGCCTATCCCCAGGTGCAGGTGGGAGGGGCCTAGCCCCAGGTGCATGTCTTTGGAGGTGGGAGGGGCCTATCTCCAGGTGCATGTCTTTGGAGGTGGGAGGGGCCTATCCCCAGGTGCATGTCTTTGGAGGTGGGAGGGGCCTATCCCCAGGTGCATGTCTTTGGAGGTGGGAGGGGCCTATCCCCTGGTGCATGTCTTTGGAGGTGGGAGGGGCCTACCCCCAGGTGCATGGCTTTGGAGGTGGGAGGGGCCTATCCCCAGGTGCATGTCTTTGGAGGTGGGAGGTTGTAAGCAAAAATTAAAGGAGTGCAAATTCCTCATAACACATAGAAACATAAGAACATAGATAAATAGATAAAAATCCATAGAATACATGAAAATAGTAAGCACACAGCTCACATGCCCACTCCTTGTCTTGTGTTCAGCGACATCATTGCTTTTGGGGAAAAAGTTTTCAGTCGGTTTGTCTGGGTGGAGGCTTGTGATGCCACTGCATGTGGTTGCTGCACCTCATGTTCCCCCACCATGAGGATGTTGTCACGGGTGGAGGCTTGTGATGCCACTGCATGTGGTTGCTGCACCTCATGTTCCCCCACCATGAGGATGTTGTCACGGGTGGAGGCTTGTGATGCCACTGCATGTGGTTGCTGCACCTCATGTTCCCCCACCATGAGGATGTTGTCACGGGTGGAGGCTTGTGATGCCACTGCATGTGGTTGCTGCACCTCATGTTCCCCCACCATGAGGATGTTGTCACGGGTGGAGGCTTGTGATGCCACTGCATGTGGTTGCTGCACCTCATGTTCCCCCACCATGAGGATGTTGTCACGGGTGGAGGCTTGTGATGCCACTGCATGTGGTTGCTGCACCTCATGTTCCCCCACCATGAGGATGTTGTCACGGGTGGAGGCTTGTGATGCCACTGCATGTGGTTGCTGCACCTCATGTTCCCCCACCATGAGGATGTTGTCACGGGTGGAGGCTTGTGATGCCACTGCATGTGGTTGCTGCACCTCATGTTCCCCCACCATGAGGATGTTGTCACGGGTGGAGGCTTGTGATGCCACTGCATGTGGTTGCTGCACCTCATGTTCCCCCACCATGAGGATGTTGTCACGGGTGGAGGCTTGTGATGCCACTGCATGTGGTTGCTGCACCTCATGTTCCCCCACCATGAGGATGTTGTCACGGGTGGAGGCTTGTGATGCCACTGCATGTGGTTGCTGCACCTCATGTTCCCCCACCATGAGGATGTTGTCACGGGTGGAGGCTTGTGATGCCACTGCATGTGGTTGCTGCACCTCATGTTCCCCCACCATGAGGATGTTGTCACGGGTGGAGGCTTGTGATGCCACTGCATGTGGTTGCTGCACCTCATGTTCCCCCACCATGAGGATGTTGTCACGGGTGGAGGCTTGTGATGCCTTCATCACAAGCCTTCACAGCCTTCATCAGCTGCCTCTGATGAAGGCTGCAGAAGCAAGGTAGCCCAAACATGTCAGGTACAACACTTTACCTTACTAGCCTATAGAAATCAACCATTTATAAATACACGTCAGCAGGCTAAATCAACCTCTTCAACATATACCTTCAAGTACCCCCATTTGAGAACCACTGCTGTAGAGATTTACTGTAAACGTTAAATTAAAAAAATTAAAAACATTTTGACTTTTTTTTTTTTTTAACATTTTAATGACTTAGACCCGGAAGCCCTACAGGGAAAAATAAACAACTTAAATCCATATATTTAGTTATGCTTTGAAAATGAAAAATATGAAAACGGCCTCTGCATGCTTTCATTTTTCCGTGTGTGGCCCTCAGTGGAAAAAGTTTGGACACCCCTGGTGTAGACTGTACGTTTGAATGACTTTAGTGATCCGGCTGCATGACCACAACAACAAAACAAGAGAGTTATTGACACATGCAAGGCTTGACGGTGCAACTCATTTACTCGCAAATGCGGCTAAAAATGGACCATGTGACTTGACAAAAAAAACGCCTGAAGAGGGATTTTGAACCTTTCATCGCATTTTGCGCCTAAAATAAATCCAAATTTGATCATTCTAGATCAGTGCTTCTTAACCTGGGTTCGATGGAACCCTAGGGGTCCGGTGAGTCGGCCTCAGCGGAGGTCAAGACACATCCGACTCATCGTGTATATAAAAACTTCTCCTTCTCGGCGTATCATGGATACCCCCAAACAATGTTCCCTCTCATCTTCCATATGCTTGAGCAAAGGCAAAAACTCCTTGAGCATTCAGCGGAGCAAGATGTGAGCGACGAGACGTGTCTGGATGGGAGACATGGGACTGAAGCAAACATGTGCCACGCACTTAGATGAGCTTGCAAAGTCTCTGGACGGGTATTTCCCTCCAAGAGAGTCATATCCGGCATGGCTGAGAGAGCCGTTCACGTTTGCTGTTGAGACGGCAAATGTCAATGATGAATACCTCCACCAAATGACTGAAATTCAGCAGAGCCAGCTTCCACAGCAACTCTTCACAACAACATTTTTGTGTGGACAAATGGAAAAGTATCCAGTAATTGCTCAGAAAGCCCCGGAATTTGTTCTACCATTTGTTACAACATCTCTTTGCGAGCAATCCTTTTGGTGGATGCTGGGCATGAAAAGGAAGACAAAGAACATGACATGAGAGTGGCACTTGCCGAGGAGCATTGCTCAACTGGTCTCTCAAAGTCACACTGATTTGCAGGCGTGTATTTTCTTGGGAGTTCATGTTGTTCTTTGAACAAGGTGATGTTCATCCACGCTTCATTTTGTGCACCAGGAAAAAAAAAAACACATTTTATTTTTCGCTAAAGAAAGGTTGGGCGAATGCACATGTGAACCTGCTGGGGTTCGGTACCTCCGACAAGGTTAAGAACCACCGAGCTAACCTCAGCAAGGACTTGTGGCCTGAATAGAATAGAATTCCGGTAAACAGAGCGCTGCTTTAGCAACACAGACCTCGAGGACAGCACTCTGGTCAGTATTGATCTGGACATCCCACTCTGGTAGCAAAACACAACTTCAGAGCATCAAACCTCATCCCATGAAAAAAATATAATGATAATAATGTCATTTTTCAAAGTTACATTAGCGATGCTGTCTAGTTCTACCACTAGTGTTGATCAGGACATAATCAGAGGACAATAATTTACTGTGGGGAAGTGTTGAGGTGGGAGGTAAACCAGCAAGGACGCGAGTCATCCGTGTGCTGACCTGCGTGAGATGCTGCGTTGTCGCCCGAGAGTCAGGTTGGGAGTCTTGGGAAGTGGAATGGGCTCCCTCAGTGCACCCCGCAGGTGACCTCGCCTCTCCTGAATGACCTGTCGAATGCTGCGGACCCACTCTTGCTTGAGCTCCAAGGACAGTGCCTGGAAAGACAGCAGCAGCAGGACAGGCTGAGTACAGCCGGGGTTCAGAAATGAAATCAACCGACCGAACATTTACCTTCAGAACCGTCCTGTTATCGGAGGTCGGCGTCCTTCCGAACCAAAGAGCAAATTTACAAGGATCCCCTTCAATGTGTTCTGTTACACCAAGTTCTGATGTCTGACATTGAGAGACAGGATCCGTCATTAGCAGAAGCCTACTGCAACTGTCAAGTTGAAGTCACGTATAGGCTCCAGCTAGAAAATGGATGGATGGATACTCATAGGATCATTTTAAGATATGTCTTTCTTCCCCCAAACGTCATATAAATACATCCCCAAGAATCTATTTCATGACTTGTGGTCCTCCACGGAGCCATGTCTGCTCCAAATCATCTCAACATGTAACAAATCCCTGTTCGAAATCTTTCATTTGATGCCAAAGTAGCGGAAGGTGGGCGTTACCCTCAGGCGGCTCTTGTAAAGGTACTTGGCTCGTCCTGATGAGTCTTTCATCTCCTTACTGAAGATGAGTGACAGCTCAAACAAGAAGAGGTGTCGGTCACGCCCCTTCCTGATTAGAGACTTTGGTTCCCAAACAAGAAAGGAGTCTTGCAAGAGAAGCTCACCTTGCACCTCCAGACCTTCTTCCAGACCTGACGGTGAATGACAAAATCATATGTCACAGAGGTCATTCAACAAAAAAAGCTAGAGATGAAAAATGCTTTAGAGTGTAATGTCGCAAATTATCGGTATCGGTGTCAAAAAGTAAAATGTATGACTTGTAAAAAAGGCCTCTGAACAGGTAAAACACGGAGGTAGTGGGAAGTACAGAGCAGATGCGTCTCCCAACACAGCATGAGAGGGTTACTGGCCACGCTTGATGACCTCAGCAAACCGTCGCCAGCGCAGCATAACAACAACTAGAGTGTGTTGTTGCCGGTGCTGTAGCCGTGGCAAACAAGCCAGCTCGCTCGGCGACTGACTAACCACACCATGTCTATGGTTTGGGATTATTTTAAAGTGCCCCTGACGGATCAAAAACTGGCCATTTGCAATGACTGCAACAAGTTGGTTATGAGGAGGAACCAAGACGTCTTCCTTTAATACGAGCAATTTGATCTCCCACCTCTTCAAGAATCATAAGGAGACACGCCATGAATACAAGCGGAAGATGGATGAAAAGCAAACACTGGAAAAAAAGTAGTACCACACAGTTGTCGCTGGGGAAATACACTTTTTCAGCACAATCCCAAACATTACATTGTTTACTTTATGACTCGAGTATACTTTGGACTGAAGCTGTGTGCCTTCATTGTTTTTGGAGCTGTTGTTTTCAGGCATGTTGACAATAAAAATACAAATAATGCACTTTGTGAAAGTCAATGTATAGTATTTCCCATAGTTGTTGTAGTGGGTATCAGGATTATCTCAGGGAGAGCATGTCCCAAAATCCAAGCTGCTGTTTTGAGGCATGTTGAAACAAATAATGCACTTTGTGACTTCAATAATAAATATGTTGGCATTTTTTTACATAACTTGAGTTGATTAATTTTGGAAAACCTTGTTACATTGTTTAATGCATCCAGCGGGGCAGCACAACAAAAGGAGGCATAATAATGTGTTCATTCCACCACTCTATATATCGCTATCGCTTGATATCGGAATCGGTAATTAAGAGTTGGACAATATCGGAATATCAGATGTCGGCTAAAAAGTCATTATCCGACATCTCTAAAAAAAGCCCTTGAAGAAGGATCTCATTTGAAAAATGGATACCTTCGAGCATGCTAACGTGCATAGCATCGTTGGCTCTTTTGGGAACACTCAGCATCACGTCCAAGCCTTCCTTGATCTCTCCTTTTCCTTCTTCGCAGCAAGCCAGCAACTCCTGCAAGCAAACAACTCTTAAAAGAGCCAAATACGGAAGTTTGTGTGCTAGCGCTTTACCTTCAGCAGCAGTTGGTACTTTGTGATTCTCTGAACTGGCTTGATGAGCGCTGACGAGATGGAGTTGGCCAGCCCATGTCTCCTTTGGACCTCCTGCAGAGCAACAAGACCAGACTCAGACATTTAAGAAGTACAACTTTCGCATCTGGATCCTATTTTCCGACCTTGAGGCGCACTTAAAAATCCTCTCATTTTCTCAAAACTGGACAGTGCGCCTTATAACCCGGTGTGCCTAATGTAGGGAATAATTCTGGTTGTGCTTACCCACTTTGAAGCCATTGTATTTGGTACATGGTGTAATGACAGTGTGACCAGTAGATGGCAATCACACGTAAGAGATATGTGTAGACTGCAATATGACGCCAGTAAACAACACCAAAACTTTAAAAACGTTCCATTGAAATATGGAACATTATTATCAAAAAACTGTCAAAATGTTTTAGTACGTCTTTGAAGCCGCACCGCTTGATGGATTGTCGGCCCGTTACGGCTACTGTAGTCAGAGATACCAGTGGTACTATGGTGTGTATAAGGACCACAATATGGTACCCATTAGCAGACAGTATCTACCGTTTTGATTCACAATATTATGCAAAAGCAACTTTTCTTCCCTTCTGGTACCTGCTGATCTGTATTTGAATATGCATAATTCCTAAAAAATGTGTGCAAGTCCGCCACTGTAGTCCGTGAAAACGCTTCTTCTTTCTCTTTATGTTGTTGTTATGTGACATTCATCCTCCACTGTTGCCATTTCTTATATAAAGTAGTGTAAAGTTCTTACTTATATCTGTCAGTAAACTCACCATGAAAGCACTAAAACATACCGGTGTAGTGACTTTACATTATTCACCCAAGGAACTTTACTTATAAGAGAGTTCCGGTCACAGGACACATTTTGGGTGTTGTTGTTGCACTAGTGAGCCCCGGATGAGGAGATGCTGCTCCGTTATTGATTGAAGTCAAGTTTGAATGTCTGTAAAACAGTTAGCGCCATTTTTTGACATTTCTTCCACTCCCGTCCTTGCACGCTACACCACTACAACAAAGATGATGGGGAGAAGACACATAAGACTGTCTGCCCTGCAGGTTTGAGGATCAGTCAGACAATTTGGAGTGAAAAGCAAATACATACAAAACATTGTAACTTGGGATTGTTTCTCTGGCTTGGAGGCTCTCCCGAAGACACAACAACCTCCCTTCTTGTCTCTCATAGACACACACCTGTTGTTGTTGACTTTGGACTATCGGCTGCATGACAATAAGGCCGCGGAACTGAGAGACACTGCAGGCTTACACACAAACATGCATCCACAGAAATATACGGCAAACACACACATATCCTTCCCCCATCCCCACAATCTAACGCTCTCGATGCAAAGCCCATAGGGGTGATGAAAGGAAGGTCAGCGCCTGAGAGCTGCGGCCTGCCACCATGACGCCCCACTCCCTCCCCTCTGTTGCCAGATATCTGGAGATGTACGTTGTAATATGTACATGTGCTTTGCTATGGCGGTTTTTTCCAACTCCAGACTGGGCCCCCTTGGGTTGTATTTTTTTACTCATCCTTCCCTAGCGTTGACCTTTTTCCCATCTTTTACAGGGCGCCTTGTGGCGACCCATCAACCTTCCTGTTCTGTAACCCTGTACACTGTTTGTTTGTCTGATCTTGAACGGGTTTGTGCAGGAAACAAAATGTCGTTGTACTTGCGCGATGACAATAAAGACCTATCCCAAGACACTGTGGAAGGTGAGCCAAGTAAATAAGAGTGCCCAAAAAACGGCGCGTCCCGAAGAGACTGTCAGAAAGCTACTTGAAGACATCTTTACATTTAGAAAAAAATCCCAATATAACCCCTTTAATGTGGCTTAGAATCCAGTGTGCCTTACGTATGAAACAAGACCTGACTAGACCCGCTCATCAGCAGTCGGCAAGGTGCGTAAAAGAGGGTATTTACCTCAAAGAAGCCAGTGCCGTGCAGCTGGATCAGCAAGCTGGAGTCTGGCTTGTTCCTGCAGTAGGTCACGTACATGTGAAACTTGTCAGCCTGAGAGGAGGAACACCATCACACTCAAAAAGAGGATTTTTCTTCATTCCCATGGCCCGATTGAGGAGTTTTAATAAAAGCAGATGGGTTACCCAAGTGACGAAACAATGTCCCACATCTTCAGGAAGCTGCTCGTAGTTCTCCAGCTCCTTCAGGAAAATACTGGAACAGGCATGGTGACTTTACTACAAGAGCGCAAACACAAGCCTCCACATGGCGTTAATACCTGTTATGGAACTCGTAGATATCCTGAATGTTCCCGAACACCACGTCATCTTTGTTGCAAAGACCAGATGGGACGTCCTCTGAGCCACTCGTCATCTCCCAGTGGTATGTCTACAGCATGTCAGGAAGTAGTAAGTATTGTGTGGAGCAGGGGACTTCAACCCAGCGCTCGCCACACCTTTCCACAGGCTTCTAGAATCTAGCGTGAAATGTAGCGCGTTACTATGCACTGACATCTCAAATCTGCTATCTGCTACCAAACAAGTCAAGTTTTTTGAACGGGTCTTTTAGGTGAACAATAAAAACCAGTGCGCAGATATAAGAATATAAAAGATAGCAAGTGAGAATCAGTTGTAAATGTCCACCGTTCAAATGACTCCACTGCTTCGTCAAGGTCACATTTCCAAGCCACACAGATTCATTTGATGCAACAACGCTGAGTTGCCGCCATCTGTGGAGTTACAACTGGCCTTTCCGGCAGGTTTATTTCAATGTCATGGATTAAAAAAAACAACAACATTGAAGTGTACATGACGTTGGTGTTGGAGATGTCCGATAATGGCTTTTTTGCCCGTATCCGATATTGTCCAACTCTTAATTAGCGATTCCGATATCAACCCATACCGATATATACAGTGGTGGAATGAACACATTATTATGCCCCATGTTTTTGTGATGCCCCGCTAGATGCAATGTAACAAGTTTTTCCAAAATAAATCAAGTCAAGTTATGGAAAAAAATGCCAACATGGCACTGCCATATTTATTATTGAAGTCACAAAGTGCATTATTTGTTTTAACATGCCTCAAAAAAGCAGCTTGGAATTTGGGACATGCTCTCTGGGCGGGGTTTGGTAGCGGGGGGTGTATATTGTAGCGACCAGGAAGAGTTAGTGCTGCAAGGGCTTCTGGGTATTTATTGTGTTGTCTCTATGTGGTGTTACGGTGCGGATGTACTCCCGAAATGTGTTTGTCATTCTTGTTTGGTATGGCTTCATAGTGTGGCGCATATTTGTAACAGTGTTGGCGTTGTTTATACGGCCACCCTCAGTGTCACCTGCATGGCTGTTGACCAAGTATGCTGTGCATTCACTTGTGTGTGTGAAAAGCCGTAGATTTTGTGATTGGGCCGGTACGCAAAGGCAGTGCCTTTAAAGCAACGCCCCCAATTTTGTTTTCTGGGTGGAAGTGTGAATGTGTGTGTGAATGGGTAAATGTGGAAGTAGTGTCAAAGCGCTATGACTACCTTGAAGGTAGAAAAGCGCTATACAAGTACATCCCATTTATCATTTTATCATTTAAATCGGGAGAAATTTGGGAGAATGGTTGCCCTGGGAGATTTTCGGGAGGGGCCCTAAATTTGGGGAGTCTCCCGGGAAAATGGGGATGGTTGGCAAGTATGAGATGCATCTGCTCTGTACTTCTCCCTACGTCCGTGTACCACTCCGTACAGCGGCCTTTTAAAAACTCATACATTTTACTTTTTGAAACCGATACGATAATTTCCAATATTACATTTTAAAACATTTATCGGCCAAAAACCTCGGCGGTCCGATATTATCGGACATCTCTAGTTGGTGTGTTCCAATTTCCACACGGCGTGGCGGTGAAAACCTGTTCATGTGTCTGTATGAGAGTGATGCCCCAGAAAATGAGGTTATTGAAAGTCGTATGTATTTTTATACCAATTATACTGATTAATGAAGTTTGTTAAACGTTCCATTTCAATGTGGTTTTGAATTTATATGTGGACTTAAATCATAGCGATCGCAAGTGGACAAAAAATTTAAAGCTCAAATTAAACATAAGAATCCTAACAATGGACTGGGATGTAAGATTATTAATTAGGTGAAGTAAGACACAATCATTCTTTTTGACTTAAGACTAATGTATATTTATGTAATAGTGCTGTGAAATTTGATCAAAATACGACAATGTGACTTTGAAGTACAACTTTGAAGCCGCACCGCTTGGATTGTCGGCCCATGACGGCTACTGTAGCCATAGATACCAGTGGTGGGTACTATGGTGTGTGTAATCAGAGATACCAGTGGTGGGTACTATGGTGTGTGTAGTCAGAGATACCAGTGGTGGGTACTATGGTGTGTGTAATCAGAGATACCAGTGGTGGGTACTATGGTGTGTGTAATCAGAGATACCAGTGGTAGGTACTATGGTGTGTGTAGTCAGAGATACCAGTGGTGGGTACTATGGTGTGTGTAGTCAGAGATACCAGTGGTACTATGGTGTGTGTAATCAGAGATACCAGTGGTATTATGGTGTGTGTAGTCAGAGATACCAGTGGTATTATGGTGTGTGTAGTCAGAGATACCAGTGGTGGGTACTATGGTGTGTGTAGTCAGAGATACCAGTGGTACTATGGTGTGTGTAATCAGAGATACCAGTGGTGGGTACTATGGTGTGTGTAGTCAGAGATACCAGTGGTACTATGGTGTGTGTAATCAGAGATACCAGTGGTACTATGGTGTGTGTAATCAGAGATACCAGTGGTGGGTACTATGGTGTGTGTAGTCAGAGATACCAGTGGTGGGTACTATGGTGTGTGTAATCAGAGATACCAGTGGTGGGTACTATGGTGTGTGTAGTCAGAGATACCAGTGGTACTATGGTGTGTGTAATCAGAGATACCAGTGGTGGGTACTATGGTGTGTGTAGTCAGAGATACCAGTGGTACTATGGTGTGTGTAATCAGAGATACCAGTGGTGGGTACTATGGTGTGTGTAGTCAGAGATACCAGTGGTGGGTACTATGGTGTGTGTAATCAGAGATACCAGTGGTACTATGGTGTGTGTAGTCAGAGATACCAGTGGTACTATGGTGTGTGTAGTCAGAGATACCAGTGGTGGGTACTATGGTGTGTGTAGTCAGAGATACCAGTGGTACTATGGTGTGTGTAGTCAGAGATACCAGTGGTGGGTACTATGGTGTGTGTAATCAGAGATACCAGTGGTACTATGGTGTGTGTAGTCAGAGATACCAGTGGTGGGTACTATGGTGTGTGTAGTCAGAGATACCAGTGGTACTATGGTGTGTGTAGTCAGAGATACCAGTGGTGGGTACTATGGTGTGTGTAATCAGAGATACCAGTGGTACTATGGTGTGTGTAGTCAGAGATACCAGTGGTGGGTACTATGGTGTGTGTAGTCAGAGATACCAGTGGTACTATGGTGTGTGTAGTCAGAGATACCAGTGGTGGGTACTATGGTGTGTGTAGTCAGAGATACCAGTGGTACTATGGTGTGTGTAATCAGAGATACCAGTGGTGGGTACTATGGTGTGTGTAGTCAGAGATACCAGTGGTACTATGGTGTGTGTAATCAGAGATACCAGTGGTGGGTACTATGGTGTGTGTAGTCAGAGATACCAGTGGTGGGTACTATGGTGTGTGTAGTCAGAGATACCAGTGGTACTATGGTGTGTGTAATCAGAGATACCAGTGGTGGGTACTATGGTGTGTGTAGTCAGAGATACCAGTGGTAGGTACTATGGTGTGTGTAGTCAGAGATACCAGTGGTGGGTACTATGGTGTGTGTAATCAGAGATACCAGTGGTAGGTACTATGGTGTGTGTAGTCAGAGATACCAGTGGTGGGTACTATGGTGTGTGTAGTCAGAGATACCAGTGGTAGGTACTATGGTGTGTGTAATCAGAGATACCAGTGGTGGGTACTATGGTGTGTGTAGTCAGAGATACCAGTGGTACTATGGTGTGTGTAGTCAGAGATACCAGTGGTGGGTACTATGGTGTGTGTAATCAGAGATACCAGTGGTGGGTACTATGGTGTGTGTAGTCAGAGATACCAGTGGTACTATGGTGTGTGTAGTCAGAGATACCAGTGGTACTATGGTGTGTGTAATCAGAGATACCAGTGGTGGGTACTATGGTGTGTGTAATCAGAGATACCAGTGGTACTATGGTGTGTGTAGTCAGAGATACCAGTGGTACTATGGTGTGTGTAGTCAGAGATACCAGTGGTACTATGGTGTGTGTAGTCAGAGATACCAGTGGTACTATGGTGTGTGTAATCAGAGATACCTGTGGTACTATGGTGTGTGTAGTCAGAGATACCAGTGGTACTATGGTGTGTGTAGTCAGAGATACCAGTGGTACTATGGTGTGTGTAGTCAGAGATACCAGTGGTGGGTACTATGGTGTGTGTAATCAGAGATACCAGTGGTGGGTACTATGGTGTGTGTAATCAGAGATACCAGTGGTACTATGGTGTGTGTAGTCAGAGATACCGGTGGTACTAAGGTGTGTGTAGTCAGAGATACCAGTGGTGGGTACTATGGTGTGTGTAATCAGAGATACCAGTGGTACTATGGTGTGTGTAGTCAGAGATACCAGTGGTACTATGGTGTGTGTAGTCAGAGATACCAGTGGTACTATGGTGTGTGTAGTCAGAGATACCAGTGGTACTATGGTGTGTGTAGTCAGAGATACCAGTGGTACTATGGTGTGTGTAGTCAGAGATACCAGTGGTGGGTACTATGGTGTGTGTAATCAGAGATACCAGTGGTACTATAGTGTGTGTAATCAGAGATACCAGTGGTATTATGGTGTGTGTAGTCAGAGATACCAGTGGTGGGCACTATGGTGTGTGTAATCAGAGATACCAGTGGTACTATGGTGTGTGTAATCAGAGATACCAGTGGTATTATGGTGTGTGTAGTCAGAGATACCAGTGGTGGGTACTATGGTGTGTGTAATCAGAGATACCAGTGGTACTATGGTGTGTGTAATCAGAGATACCAGTGGTACTATGGTATGTGTAGTCAGAGATACCAGTGGTGGGTACTATGGTGTGTGTAATCAGAGATACCAGTGGTACTATAGTGTGTGTAATCAGAGATACCAGTGGTATTATGGTGTGTGTAGTCAGAGATACCAGTGGTGGGTACTATGGTGTGTGTAATCAGAGATACCAGTGGTACTATGGTGTGTGTAATCAGAGATACCAGTGGTATTATGGTGTGTATAGTCAGAGATACCAGTGGTACTATGGTGTGTGTAGTCAGAGATACCAGTGGTACTATGGTGTGTGTAGTCAGAGATACCAGTGGTGGGTACTATGGTGTGTGTAATCAGAGATACCAGTGGTACTATGGTGTGTGTAATCAGAGATACCAGTGGTATTATGGTGTGTATAGTCAGAGATACCAGTGGTACTATGGTGTGTGTAGTCAGAGATACCAGTGGTACTATGGTGTGTGTAGTCAGAGATACCAGTGGTGGGTACTATGGTGTGTGTAATCAGAGATACCAGTGGTACTATGGTGTATGTAGTCAGAGATACCAGTGGTACTATGGTGTGTGTAATCAGAGATACCAGTGGTACTATGGTGTGTGTAGTCAGAGATACCAGTGGTACTATGGTGTGTGTAGTCAGAGATACCAGTGGTACTATGGTGTGTGTAGTCAGAGATACCAGTGGTATTATGGTGTGTGTAGTCAGAGATACCAGTGGTGGGTACTATGGTGTGTGTAATCAGAGATACCAGTGGTACTATGGCGTGTGTAATCAGAGATACCAGTGGTACTATGGTGTGTGTAATCAGAGATACCAGTGGTACTATGGTGTGTGTAGCCATAAATACCAGTGGTATTATGGTGTGTGTAATCATAGATACCAGTGGTATTATGGTGTGTGTACTCAGAGATACCAGTGGTACTATGGTGTGTGTAGTCAGAGATACCAGTGGTGGGTACTATGGTGTGTGTAGTCAGAGATACCAGTGGTACTATGGTGTGTGTAGTCAGAGATACCAGTGGTGGGTACTATGGTGTGTGTAGTCAGAGATACCAGTGGTGGGTACTATGGTGTGTGTAGTCAGAGATACCAGTGGTACTATGGTGTGTGTAATCAGAGATACCAGTGGTATTATGGTGTGTGTAATCAGAGATACCAGTGGTATTATGGTGTGTGTGGTCAGAGATACCAGTGGTGGGTACTATGGTGTGTGTAGTCAGAGATACCAGTGGTACTATGGTGTGTGTAGTCAGAGATACCAGTGGTGGGTACTATGGTGTGTGTAATCAGAGATACCAGTGGTACTATGGTGTGTGTAGTCAGAGATACCAGTGGTACTATGGTGTGTGTAGCCATAGATACCAGTGGTGGGTACTATGGTGTGTGTAATCAGAGATACCAGTGGTACTATGGTGTGTGTAGTCAGAGATACCAGTGGTGGGTACTATGGTGTGTGTAATCAGAGATACCAGTGGTACTATGGTGTGTGTAATCAGAGATACCAGTGGTACTATGGTGTGTGTAGTCATAGATACCAGTGGTATTATGGTGTGTGTAATCAGAGATACCAGTGGTGGGTACTATGGTGTGTGTAGTCAGAGATACCAGTGGTATTATGGTGTGTGTAGTCAGAGATACCAGTGGTGGGTACTATGGTGTGTGTAGTCAGAGATACCAGTGGTGGGTACTATGGTGTGTGTAATCAGAGATACCAGTGGTACTATGGTGTGTGTAATCAGAGATACCAGTGGTACTATGGTGTGTGTAGCCATAGATACCAGTGGTATTATGGTGTGTGTAATCAGAGATACCAGTGGTGGGTACTATGGTGTGTGTAGTCAGAGATACCAGTGGTACTATGGTGTGTGTAGTCAGAGATACCAGTGGTGGGTACTATGGTGTGTGTAGTCAGAGATACCAGTGGTATTATGGTGTGTGTAGTCAGAGATACCAGTGGTGGGTACTATGGTGTGTGTAGTCAGAGATACCAGTGGTATTATGGTGTGTGTAGTCAGAGATACCAGTGGTAGGTACTATGGTGTGTGTAGTCAGAGATACCAGTGGTACTATGGTGTGTGTAGTCAGAGATACCAGTGGTGGGTACTATGGTGTGTGTAGTCAGAGATACCAGTGGTATTATGGTGTGTGTAGTCAGAGATACCAGTGGTGGGTACTATGGTGTGTGTAGTCAGAGATACCAGTGGTATTATGGTGTGTGTAGCCATAGATACCAGTGGTATTATGGTGTGTGTAATCAGAGATACCAGTGGTGGGTACTATGGTGTGTGTAATCAGAGATACCAGTGGTAGGTACTATGGTGTGTGTAGCCATAGATACCAGTGGTGGGTACTATGGTGTGTGTAATCAGAGATACCAGTGGTATTATGGTGTGTGTAGTCAGAGATACCAGTGGTGGGTACTAAGGTGTGTGTAGTCAGAGATACCAGTGGTATTATGGTGTGTGTAATCAGAGATACCAGTGGTAGGTACTATGGTGTGTGTAGTCAGAGATACCAGTGGTACTATGGTGTGTGTAGTCAGAGATACCAGTGGTACTATGGTGTGTGTAGTCAGAGATACCAGTGGTACTATGGTGTGTGTAATCAGAGATACCAGTGGTACTATGGTGTGTGTAGTCAGAGATACCAGTGGTACTATGGTGTGTGTAATCAGAGATACCAGTGGTAGGTACTATGGTGTGTGTAGTCAGAGATACCAGTGGTGGGTACTATGGTGTGTGTAGTCAGAGATACCAGTGGTACTATGGTGTGTGTAGTCAGAGATACCAGTGGTACTATGGTGTGTGTAGTCAGAGATACCAGTGGTACTATGGTGTGTGTAATCAGAGATACCAGTGGTAGGTACTATGGTGTGTGTAGTCAGAGATACCAGTGGTGGGTACTATGGTGTGTGTAGTCAGAGATACCAGTGGTACTATGGTGTGTGTAGTCAGAGATACCAGTGGTAGGTACTATGGTGTGTGTAGTCAGAGATACCAGTGGTACTATGGTGTGTGTAGTCAGAGATACCAGTGGTAGGTACTATGGTGTGTGTAGTCAGAGATACCAGTGTCGGGTACTATGGTGTGTGTAGTCAGAGATACCAGTGGTACTATGGTGTGTGTAGTCAGAGATACCAGTGGTAGGTACTATGGTGTGTGTAGTCAGAGATACCAGTGGTGGGTACTATGGTGTGTGTAATCAGAGATACCAGTGGTATTATGGTGTGTGTAGTCAGAGATACCAGTGGTATTATGGTGTGTGTAGTCAGAGATACCAGTGGTACTATGATGTGTGTAGTCAGAGATACCAGTGGTACTATGGTGTATGTAGTCAGAGATACCAGTGGTAGGTACTATGATGTGTGTAGTCAGAGATACCAGTGGTAGGTACTATGGTGTGTGTAGTCAGAGACACCAGTGGTACTATGGTGTGTGTAGTCAGAGATACCAGTGGTAGGTACTATGGTATGTGTATTCAGAGATACCAGTGGTACTATGGTGTGTGTAGTCAGAGATACCAGTGGTACTATGGTGTGTGTAGTCAGAGATACCAGTGGTGGGTACTATGGTGTGTGTAGTCAGAGATACCAGTGGTACTATGGTGTGTGTAGTCAGAGATACCAGTGGTAGGTACTATGGTGTGTGTAGTCAGAGATACCAGTGGTACTATGGTGTGTGTAGTCAGAGATACCAGTGGTAGGTACTATGGTGTGTGTAGTCAGAGATACCAGTGGTGGGTACTATGGTGTGTGTAGTCAGAGATACCAGTGGTACTATGGTGTGTGTAGTCAGAGATACCAGTGGTAGGTACTATGGTGTGTGTAGTCAGAGATACCAGTGGTGGGTACTATGGTGTGTGTAATCAGAGATACCAGTGGTATTATGGTGTGTGTAGTCAGAGATACCAGTGGTGGGTACTATGGTGTGTGTAATCAGAGATACCAGTGGTGGATACTATGGTGTGTGTAGTCAGAGATACCAGTGGTACTATGGTGTGTGTAATCAGAGATACCAGTGGTATTATGGTGTGTGTAGTCAGAGATACCAGTGGTATTATGGTGTGTGTAGTCAGAGATACCAGTGGTACTATGATGTGTGTAGTCAGAGATACCAGTGGTACTATGGTGTATGTAGTCAGAGATACCAGTGGTAGGTACTATGATGTGTGTAGTCAGAGATACCAGTGGTAGGTACTATGGTGTTTGTAGTCAGAGACACCAGTGGTACTATGGTGTGTGTAGTCAGAGATACCAGTGGTAGGTACTATGGTATGTGTATTCAGAGATACCAGTGGTAGGTACTATGGTGTGTGTAGTCAGAGATACCAGTGGTACTATGGTGTGTGTAGTCAGAGATACCAGTGGTACTATGGTGTGTGTAGTCAGAGATACCAGTGGTACTATGGTGTGTGTAGTCAGAGATACCAGTGGTACTATGGTGTGTGTAATCAGAGATACCAGTGGTATTATGGTGTGTATAGTCAGAGATACCAGTGGTACTATGGTGTGTGTAGTCAGAGATACCAGTGGTAGGTACTATGGTGTGTGTAGTCAGAGATACCAGTGGTACTATGGTGTGTGTAGTCAGAGATACCAGTGGTACTATGGTGTGTGTAGTCAGAGATACCAGTGGTACTATGGTGTGTGTAGTCAGAGATACCAGTGGTACTATGGTGTGTGTAGTCAGAGATACCAGTGGTACTATGGTGTGTGTAGTCAGAGATACCAGTGGTACTATGATGTGTGTAGTCAGAGATACCAGTGGTACTATGGTGTATGTAGTCAGAGATACCAGTGGTAGGTACTATGATGTGTGTAGTCAGAGATACCAGTGGTAGGTACTATGGTGTGTGTAGTCAGAGACACCAGTGGTACTATGGTGTGTGTAGTCAGAGATACCAGTGGTAGGTACTATGGTATGTGTATTCAGAGATACCAGTGGTACTATGGTGTGTGTAGTCAGAGATACCAGTGGTACTATGGTGTGTGTAGTCAGAGATACCAGTGGTGGGTACTATGGTGTGTGTAGTCAGAGATACCAGTGGTACTATGGTGTGTGTAGTCAGAGATACCAGTGGTAGGTACTATGGTGTGTGTAGTCAGAGATACCAGTGGTACTATGGTGTGTGTAGTCAGAGATACCAGTGGTAGGTACTATGGTGTGTGTAGTCAGAGATACCAGTGGTGGGTACTATGGTGTGTGTAGTCAGAGATACCAGTGGTACTATGGTGTGTGTAGTCAGGGATACCAGTGGTAGGTACTATGGTGTGTGTAGTCAGAGATACCAGTGGTGGGTACTATGGTGTGTGTAATCAGAGATACCAGTGGTATTATGGTGTGTGTAGTCAGAGATACCAGTGGTGGGTACTATGGTGTGTGTAATCAGAGATACCAGTGGTGGATACTATGGTGTGTGTAGTCAGAGATACCAGTGGTACTATGGTGTGTGTAATCAGAGATACCAGTGGTATTATGGTGTGTGTAGTCAGAGATACCAGTGGTATTATGGTGTGTGTAGTCAGAGATACCAGTGGTACTATGATGTGTGTAGTCAGAGATACCAGTGGTACTATGGTGTATGTAGTCAGAGATACCAGTGGTAGGTACTATGATGTGTGTAGTCAGAGATACCAGTGGTAGGTACTATGGTGTTTGTAGTCAGAGACACCAGTGGTACTATGGTGTGTGTAGTCAGAGATACCAGTGGTAGGTACTATGGTATGTGTATTCAGAGATACCAGTGGTAGGTACTATGGTGTGTGTAGTCAGAGATACCAGTGGTACTATGGTGTGTGTAGTCAGAGATACCAGTGGTACTATGGTGTGTGTAGTCAGAGATACCAGTGGTACTATGGTGTGTGTAGTCAGAGATACCAGTGGTACTATGGTGTGTGTAATCAGAGATACCAGTGGTATTATGGTGTGTATAGTCAGAGATACCAGTGGTACTATGGTGTGTGTAGTCAGAGATACCAGTGGTACTATGGTGTGTGTAGTCAGAGATACCAGTGGTAGGTACTATGGTGTGTGTAGTCAGAGATACCAGTGGTACTATGGTGTGTGTAGTCAGAGATACCAGTGGTACTATGGTGTGTGTAGTCAGAGATACCAGTGGTACTATGGTGTGTGTAGTCAGAGATACCAGTGGTACTATGGTGTGTGTAATCAGAGATACCAGTGGTACTATGGTGTGTGTAATCAGAGATACCAGTGGTATTATGGTGTGTATAGTCAGAGATACCAGTGGTACTATGGTGTGTGTAGTCAGAGATACCAGTGGTACTATGGTGTGTGTAGTCAGAGATACCAGTGGTACTATGGTGTGTGTAATCAGAGATACCAGTGGTACTATGGTGTGTGTAATCAGAGATACCAGTGGTATTATGGTGTGTATAGTCAGAGATACCAGTGGTACTATGGTGTGTGTAGTCAGAGATACCAGTGGTACTATGGTGTGTGTAGTCAGAGATACCAGTGGTAGGTACTATGGTGTGTGTAGTCAGAGATACCAGTGGTGGGTACTATGGTGTGTGTAGTCAGAGATACCAGTGGTACTATGGTGTGTGTAGTCAGAGATACCAGTGGTACTATGGTGTGTGTAGTCAGAGATACCAGTGGTAGGTACTGTGGTGTGTGTAGTCAAAAATACCAGTGGTATTATGGTGTGTGTAGTCAGAGATACCAGTGGTAGGTACTATGGTGTGTGTAGTCAGAGATACCAGTGGTACTATGGTGTGTGTAGTCAGAGATACCAGTGGTAGGTACTATGGTGTGTGTAGTCAGAGATACCAGTGGTACTATGGTGTGTGTAGTCAGAGATACCAGTGGTACTATGGTGTGTGTAGTCAGAGATACCAGTGGTACTATGGTGTGTGTAGTCAGAGATACCAGTGGTACTATGGTGTGTGTAGTCAGAGATACCAGTGGTACGTACTATGGTGTGTGTAGTCAGAGATACCTGTGGTACTATGGTGTGTGTAGTCAGAGATACCAGTGGTAGGTACTATGGTATGTGTATTCAGAGATACCAGTGGTAGGTACTATGGTGTGTGTAGTCAGAGATACCAGTGGTACTATGGTGTGTGTAGTCAGAGATACCAGTGGTAGGTACTATGGTGTGTGTAGTCAGAGATACCAGTGGTACTATGGTGTGCGTAGTCAGAGATACCAGTGGTACTATGGTGTGCGTAGTCAGAGATACCAGTGGTACTATGGTGTGTGTAGTCAGAGATACCAGTGGTACGTACTATGGTGTGTGTAGTCAGAGATACCAGTGGTACGTACTATGGTGTGTGTAGTCAGAGATACCAGTGGTACTATGGTGTGTGTAGTCAGAGATACCAGTGGTACTATGGTGTGTGTAGTCAGAGATACCAGTGGTACTATGGTGTGTGTAGTCAGAGATACCAGTGGTGGGTACTATGGTGTGTGTAATCAGAGATACCAGTGGTATTATGGTGTGTGTAGTCAGAGATACCAGTGGTGGGTACTATGGTGTGTGTAATCAGAGATACCAGTGGTGGATACTATGGTGTGTGTAGTCAGAGATACCAGTGGTACTATGGTGTGTGTAATCAGAGATACCAGTGGTATTATGGTGTGTGTAGTCAGAGATACCAGTGGTATTATGGTGTGTGTAGTCAGAGATACCAGTGGTACTATGATGTGTGTAGTCAGAGATACCAGTGGTACTATGGTGTATGTAGTCAGAGATACCAGTGGTAGGTACTATGATGTGTGTAGTCAGAGATACCAGTGGTAGGTACTATGGTGTTTGTAGTCAGAGACACCAGTGGTACTATGGTGTGTGTAGTCAGAGATACCAGTGGTAGGTACTATGGTATGTGTATTCAGAGATACCAGTGGTACTATGGTGTGTGTAGTCAGAGATACCAGTGGTACTATGGTGTGTGTAGTCAGAGATACCAGTGGTACTAGGGTTTGTGTAGTCAGAGATACCAGTGGTACTATGGTGTGTGTAGTCAGAGATACCAGTGGTACTATGGTGTGTGTAATCAGAGATACCAGTGGTATTATGGTGTGTATAGTCAGAGATACCAGTGGTACTATGGTGTGTGTAGTCAGAGATACCAGTGGTAGGTACTATGGTGTGTGTAGTCAGAGATACCAGTGGTACTATGGTGTGTGTAGTCAGAGATACCAGTGGTACTATGGTGTGTGTAGTCAGAGATACCAGTGGTACTATGGTGTGTGTAGTCAGAGATACCAGTGGTACTATGGTGTGTGTAGTCAGAGATACCAGTGGTACTATGGTGTGTGTAGTCAGAGATACCAGTGGTACTATGATGTGTGTAGTCAGAGATACCAGTGGTACTATGGTGTATGTAGTCAGAGATACCAGTGGTAGGTACTATGATGTGTGTAGTCAGAGATACCAGTGGTAGGTACTATGGTGTGTGTAGTCAGAGACACCAGTGGTACTATGGTGTGTGTAGTCAGAGATACCAGTGGTAGGTACTATGGTATGTGTATTCAGAGATACCAGTGGTACTATGGTGTGTGTAGTCAGAGATACCAGTGGTACTATGGTGTGTGTAGTCAGAGATACCAGTGGTGGGTACTATGGTGTGTGTAGTCAGAGATACCAGTGGTACTATGGTGTGTGTAGTCAGAGATACCAGTGGTAGGTACTATGGTGTGTGTAGTCAGAGATACCAGTGGTACTATGGTGTGTGTAGTCAGAGATACCAGTGGTAGGTACTATGGTGTGTGTAGTCAGAGATACCAGTGGTGGGTACTATGGTGTGTGTAGTCAGAGATACCAGTGGTACTATGGTGTGTGTAGTCAGAGATACCAGTGGTAGGTACTATGGTGTGTGTAGTCAGAGATACCAGTGGTGGGTACTATGGTGTGTGTAATCAGAGATACCAGTGGTATTATGGTGTGTGTAGTCAGAGATACCAGTGGTGGGTACTATGGTGTGTGTAATCAGAGATACCAGTGGTGGATACTATGGTGTGTGTAGTCAGAGATACCAGTGGTACTATGGTGTGTGTAATCAGAGATACCAGTGGTATTATGGTGTGTGTAGTCAGAGATACCAGTGGTATTATGGTGTGTGTAGTCAGAGATACCAGTGGTACTATGATGTGTGTAGTCAGAGATACCAGTGGTACTATGGTGTATGTAGTCAGAGATACCAGTGGTAGGTACTATGATGTGTGTAGTCAGAGATACCAGTGGTAGGTACTATGGTGTTTGTAGTCAGAGACACCAGTGGTACTATGGTGTGTGTAGTCAGAGATACCAGTGGTAGGTACTATGGTATGTGTATTCAGAGATACCAGTGGTACTATGGTGTGTGTAGTCAGAGATACCAGTGGTACTATGGTGTGTGTAGTCAGAGATACCAGTGGTACTATGGTGTGTGTAGTCAGAGATACCAGTGGTACTATGGTGTGTGTAGTCAGAGATACCAGTGGTACTATGGTGTGTGTAATCAGAGATACCAGTAGTATTATGGTGTGTATAGTCAGAGATACCAGTGGTACTATGGTGTGTGTAGTCAGAGATACCAGTGGTACTATGGTGTGTGTAGTCAGAGATACCAGTGGTAGGTACTATGGTGTGTGTAGTCAGAGATACCAGTGGTACTATGGTGTGTGTAGTCAGAGATACCAGTGGTACTATGGTGTGTGTAGTCAGAGATACCAGTGGTACTATGGTGTGTGTAGTCAGAGATACCAGTGGTACTATGGTGTGTGTAATCAGAGATACCAGTGGTACTATGGTGTGTGTAATCAGAGATACCAGTGGTATTATGGTGTGTATAGTCAGAGATACCAGTGGTACTATGGTGTGTGTAGTCAGAGATACCAGTGGTACTATGGTGTGTGTAGTCAGAGATACCAGTGGTAGGTACTATGGTGTGTGTAGTCAGAGATACCAGTGGTGGGTACTATGGTGTGTGTAGTCAGAGATACCAGTGGTACTATGGTGTGTGTAGTCAGAGATACCAGTGGTACTATGGTGTGCGTAGTCAGAGATACCAGTGGTACTATGGTGTGTGTAGTCAGAGATACCAGTGGTACGTACTATGGTGTGTGTAGTCAGAGATACCAGTGGTACGTACTATGGTGTGTGTAGTCAGAGATACCAGTGGTACTATGGTGTGTGTAGTCAGAGATACCAGTGGTACTATGGTGTGTGTAGTCAGAGATACCAGTGGTACTATGGTGTGTGTAGTCAGAGATACCAGTGGTACTATGGTGTGTGTAGTCAGAGATACCAGTGGTACTATGGTGTGTGTAGTCAGAGATACCAGTGGTACGTACTATGGTGTGTGTAGTCAGAGATACCAGTGGTACGTACTATGGTGTGTGTAGTCAGAGATACCAGTGGTACTATGGTGTGTGTAGTCAGAGATACCAGTGGTACTATGGTGTGTGTAGTCAGAGATACCAGTGGTACTATGGTGTGTGTATAAGGACCGCAACATGGAACCGTTTGCAGACATATTATCTGCAGTTTTGTTCCACAATATTACGCAAAACCCACTTTTCTTACCATCTGGTACCTGCTGATCTGTATTTGGGATCTGCATAAATCCTGAAAATTTGTACAGGTCCACCACTGCAGTCCATGCCGAGGCCATAGTCTTAAGCTTCTTCTTTTTCTCTATCTTCGTGTTATGTGACATTCATCCTCCACTATTGCCATTTTGTAATATAAGGTAGTGTCAAGTTCTTACTTATATCTCGCTATGGTAGCGCTAGAACATACCGGTGTAGTGAGTTTACATTATTCACCCAAGGAACTTTACTTATTAGAGAGTTCCGGTCACGGGACACATTTCGGGTGTTGTTGTTGCACTAGTGAGCCACGGATGAGGAGATGCTGCTCCGGTATTGATTAAAGTCAAGTGTGAATGTCATTAAAACAGTTAGTGCCATCTTTTGACATGTCTTCCACTCCCGTCCTTGCACGCTACACCGCTACAATAAAGATGACGGGGAGAAGACGCTGTCCAAGTGGAGGCACGTAAATAAGAGCGCCCACAAAACTGAAGAGACTGTCAGAAAGTGAGTTGAAGATGATGTGTAAAACATCATCTATGCAACATATTGAGCAAAGAAGCAGAATCACATGTTATGTAGACTACAAGGAAGTCTTTTACATTCAGAAAATAATCATGCGACTCCTTTGTATGAAAATACACCTGACTAAACTTGCTCATGGGCAGCGCCCCTTACAATACGGTGCGCCCTTTGGCCGATAAAATATGGTACTGTAACAGAAACACCAGGTTAACAACATTGTTTCTTTGATGTTTTCATAAATAATGTGGGTTGCGGATGCCAGCTGATGTGGTTAGTTTAGCTTGAAAGAAACTATCAAATAAAAGAAGTAGTGCAAAACTAAGATGAGTAACGGTGTAGAGCCTCAAGCAGTGTGCTATCATGCCAGTCAGCTTGTACCTCTATGCATTGGTGCAGGTCTCGGACATAGACTCTCTCAGTCTGCAACAGCTCCGCCATGATGTACCTGGGACGCACGCCACAGTGCTTAGCCGGACTCAAGCACATTGATGTGCCTGCTGACACTTTGCTTAGTCACTCACTCTTTCTTGCGGGCCGAGCGTCTCTTCTCGTCACTCATCTGGTGGTTTGGGTCCGACAGATTGACCTCAGGGTCAGAGTCAGACAAACTATTGGGAATCAACTCAAGCTCCAAGTCTTTATTGTCCTGAAAGGAACAAGGAAATAATATTGAAATGATTGAAAAGGTGTATTAAGTGCTCTACACTGTACCTGTGAGCACCCTCCTAATGCCGTCTCCAGCACATGGCGATACTGGCCCATCCGGACCGTGAAGTCCCGGTATCGTTTATCTACAGTGGAAACACAGCGGCGAAGCTCCAGGCGGTGAGCGTGGCCTTTAGCCAGCATGCTCTCAGCCAGTTGAATCAGCAGATGCACTTTTTCTTGCGTGTGCTGAAACAAAGGAAGTCAGACGTTGGACAACATCTTCTGTGCCTGCTGTTATCTGTCATATGTGGAGATGTGCGATAATATCGCCCAATAAATGCTTTAAAATGTGACATCGGAAATTATCGGTATCGGGTTTCAAAACGTAAAATGTATGACTTTTTAAAACGCTGCTGTGTACACGGACGTAGGGAGAAGTTCAGAGCCACAAGTGAATGCAAGGCATACTTGGTCAACAGCCATACAGGTCACGCTGAGGGTGGCCGTATAAACAACGCCAACACTGTTACAAATATGCGTCACACTGTGAAGCCACACCAAACAAGAATGACAAACACATTTGAGGAGAACATCTGCACCATAACACAACACAACAAATACCCGGAAGCCCTTGCAGCACTAACTATTCTTGGACGCTACAATATACACCCCCCTCAAGCTTCCCATGCTCTCTCAGGGAGAGCATGTCCCAAATTCCAAGCTGCTTAAAACAAATAATGCACTCTGTAACTTCAATAATAAATATGGCAGTGCCATGTTGGCATTTCTTCCCAAACTTAAGTTGATTTATTTTGTAAAACCTTGTTACATTGTTTGAAGCATCCAGCGGGGCATCACAACAACATGAGGCATAATAATGTCTTCATTCCACCGCTGTATATATCGCTATCGCTTGATATGGGAATCGCTAATTAAGAGTTGGACAATATCAGAATATTGGATATCGGCAAAAAAGCCATTATCGGACATCTGTAGTTATATGTCATCTGTTTAGTTTACTTTAGTTTATTATTTATTTGGTCAGCAGTCAACAAAATAAACAAAAAGTTTTACATTCATAAATGGACAGTTTCACAGAGCGAAAGGGTTGAGGCTGAAGTCGAACTACAAGATGTAGTTTAACCAGGAGACATCCTGAGCTTCAGAGGAATGTGACATTTGCCTGACGCAACATATTAAATAGACTTGGTACACAACATGAACACTGTCCAAATATGAAGACTTGTCTTCCCTGCATCTTCTCACCTTGGCTGAAACACAAAAGTCTCTGTGCTGCTTCAACAGCTCCTGCGTCTCGGCCACTGTCGCCCCCGCCGATGTGTGTGTTGCCAGATAGTGGTCCCCGGACTGCTGCAGCCAATCCAAAGCCTTTGTGGGACAGACATGTTAGGGCGGCCGACACTTTCTTCCATCGACACTGAAGAAGTGAGTGAGTGAGTGACATGAGCTACCTGCTGTGCGTGGATCTGAAACATGACATACTGCTGGCATTGGTCAAGTCGTCGCTTCTTTAATGTCCAAAAATGAAGAACTCTATTTTCCCTCTGAAGTAGCTCACTGAGAATACCTGCAAGCACACATTCACGTACTAGCATCAGTTCATCAGTTCATCAGTTCATCAGGTCCTCGTCAGGGCACCTCCACACTGCAAAAAGTGAAATCGAAGTAAGATGTTTGCTTATTTTCTGTCTGATAAGATCATTCTTTTCACTAAGCAGATTTGATGTGAGAGTCTTTTACTTCTTTTAAGGGTTTTGCTCCTAAATGATGTCAGTAAGATATTACAGCTTGTTGCTGAGATGTGATGAGCTGTGTGGAGTCAAACATGCTTGGAAGTAGAATATCAAGTGTTGCAAAGCTGCGGCATCAACACTCACTAGTAGAAAACTACTTTTGTAAAGTCATCATTTCTTACTTCAAGCATGGGGGAAAATGTCATGATTTTGACACAAACTTTGCTGTTTTATTTCCAATGAAACAATAGAAAATAGTTACTCTTATAGTAGTACAGTGGGCACAGTACAGTAAACTGACAGTTAATATTTCAACATTTCAAACAATTTTAAACAGAAATAGTTCATGCACATTCAGATTAATTATTCACAATTACAATAAAAAAAATTTGGCCGGGGGCCGGGCTGTAAATGTTATGGATGGAAAAATGCATTTTTAGAGCATCTGATTTGCCTGAGCGGCTAGGAGACCCCGAGAATAACACGGGCTTGCCTTCTTGCCTTTCCATTTACAACAATACATTAGCATTACATTAACAACAATACATTACCATTACATTAACAACAATACATTCGCATGACATTAACAACAATACATTAGCATTACATTAACAACAATACATTAGCATTACATTAACAACAAT
This sequence comes from Nerophis ophidion, assembly GCF_033978795.1. Classification (NCBI taxonomy): domain Eukaryota; kingdom Metazoa; phylum Chordata; class Actinopteri; order Syngnathiformes; family Syngnathidae; genus Nerophis; species Nerophis ophidion. The sequence continues at coordinate 467,367 of NC_084637.1, read as the reverse complement.
ACATTAGCATGACATTAACAACAATACATTAGCATTACATTAACAACAATACATTCGCATGACATTAACAACAATACATTAGCATTACATTAACAACAATACATTACCATGACATTAACAACAATACATTAGCATGACATTAACAACAATACATTAGCATTACATTAACAACAATACATTAGCATTATATTAGCAACAATACATTACCATTACATTAACAACAATACATTAGCATTACATTAACAACAATACATTAGAATTAAATCAACAACAATACATTAGCATTAAATTAACAACAATACATTAGCATTACATTAACAACAATACATTAGCATGACATTAACAACAATACATTAGAATTACATTAACAACAATACATTAGCATGACATTAGCAACAATACATTAGAATTACATTAACAACAATACATTAGCATTACATTAACAATACATTAGCATTACATTAACAACAATACATTAGCATTACATTAGCAACAATACATTAGAATTAAATCAACAACAATACATTAACATTACATTAACAACAATACATTAGCATTACATTAACAACAATACATTAGAATTAAATCAACAACAATACATTAGAATTAAATCAACAACAATACATTAGCATTACATTAACAACAATACATTAGAATTAAATCAACAACAATACATTAACATTACATTAACAACAATACATTAGCATTACATTAACAACAATACATTAGCATTACATTAACAACAATACATTAGCATTACATTAACAACAATACATTAGAATTAAATTAACAACAATACATTAGCATTACATTAACAACAATACATTAGCATTACATTAACAACAATACATTAGCATTACATTAACAACAATACATTAGAAATAAATTAACAACAATACATTAGCATTACATTAACAACAATACATTAGCATTACATTAACAACAATACATTAGCATTACATTAACAACAATACATTAGCATGACATTAACAACAATACATTAGCATTACATTAACAACAATACATTAGCATGACATTAACAACAATACATTAGCATGACATTAACAACAATACATTAGCATGACATTAACAACAATACATTAGCATGACATTAACAACAATACATTAGCATGACATTAACAACAATACATTAGCATGACATTAACAACAATACATTAGCATTACATTAACAACAATACATTAGCATTACATTAACAACAATACATTAGCATTACATTAACAACAAAACATTAGCATGACATTAACAACAATACATTAGCATTACATTAACAACAATACACTAGTTTTTAGTATAAGTTTGTTGGTTCGAAGAAATGTAATGCCGAGCACACATCATTATGTCAAGATAATGGCACTAGCATTTGCTTCATTTAAGAATAGTTTTCAACATCCATCCATCCATTTTCTACTGCTTGTCCCTTTTGGGGTCGGGGGGGTGCTGGAGCTTATCTCAGCTGCATTTGGGCGGAAGGCGGGGTACACCCAGGACAAGTCACCACCTCATCGCAGAGCCAACACAGATAGACAGACAATATTCACACACTAGGAACCATTTAGTGTTGCCAATCAACCTATCCCCAGGTGCATGTCTTTGGAGGTGGGAGGGGCCTATCCCCAGGTGCATGTCTTTGGAGGTGGGAGGGGCCTATCCCCAGGTGCATGTCTTTGGAGGTGGGAGGGTCCTATCCCCAGGTGCATGTCTTTGGAGGTGGGAGGGGCCTATCCCCAGGTGCATGTCTTTGGAGGTGGGAGGGGCCTATCCCCAGGTGCATGTTTTTGGAGGTGGGAGGGGCCTATCCCCAGGTGCATGTCCTTGGAGGTGGGAGGGGCCTATCCCCAGGTGCATGTCTTTGGAGGTGGGAGGAAGCCGGAGTAGAACCCACGCAGTCACGGGGAGAACATGCAAACTCCACACAGAAAGATCCTGAGCCCGGGATTGAACCCTGGACTACACAGGACCTTCGTATTGCGAGGCACATGCACTAACCCCTGTCCCACCTTGCTGCCCATTCTTCAACATATTGAGCAAAATGGTCCATTTTTTTTTTCTACCAAGAAAAGTGCACTTGTTATTAGTGAGAATATACTTACTTTAGGGTAGTTTTGGGTCCATTGAGGTTAGCTAATTTGACTTGTTTTGGAAAGTCTCCACAAGCCGAAATGTCTTGTTGTACAGTATTGCCAGATCATTGTGCTTAGTTCAAATAAAATACCCCTCATTTTTGTATTATTTGTTCCTTGTTTTTGAACATTGACTTGTTGCAGTGCATATTGTGTGTGTGTGTTTGTCCTAATGGGTGTCACCTTTGACCTGTTGCTCCGGGACCCGGGAGTGCCCGGTGGCCTCCGTCACCCCGGGCACAGTGAGACTATGACCCGAGATGTTGGCCATGGTGACACTGTTGCGGTGGATGTACTTGAGGAAAACTTCTGCATTGCGTCTTGCAAGCGTGCAGGCCTGTTGGGTGGAAAGAAGCCAGTAATGGATGTTCCAGCAGGACTGGGGAGTATTACACCTGTACAACACCTTGAGAAAGGCCTCTTTCTGCTCCATGTGTTTGTTGAGCAGTGGCAGGAGATGCTCAGGCGGTCTATCACCGCCCCCACACCAGTCGTCCTCCCTGCGGTACTCCTGTTCCAGACTCTCCAGCACGCCGCACACCTGCACAGAAAAGTCAACACGTAGAAGGTCCATCAAGGCCAAACAAGGCGACACAGTTGCCCAAAGCAGCTTCACACACAAGTGCTTATACACTTTGCAGGAAGTCAAGCTACTGGTGGCCACGCAGGGGCACAAACACAGTGCCTCCACAAAGTATTAACAGCGCATTTTGTTACCTTGCAGCAGGGGTGGACATACTTTCTGCCCTGGTGATTTGGAAGCCAAAGCCGACTGCAAGGAAAGTAACTTATAAATACAGTTTATATACATACAAACCCCGTTTCCATATGAGTTGGGAAATTGTGTTGGATGTAAATATAAACGGAATACAATGATTTGCAAATCCTTTTCAAGCCATATTCAGTTGAATATGCTACAAAGACAACATATTTCATGTTCAAACTGATAAACATTTTTTGTGTGCAAATAATCATTAACTTTAGAATTTGATGCCAGCAACACGTGACAAAGAAGTTGGGTAAGGTGGCAATAAATACTGATAAAGTTGAGGAATGCTCATCAAACACTTATTTGGAACATCCCACAGGTGTGCAGGCTATTTGGGAACAGGTGGGTGCCATGATTGGCTATAAAAACAGCTTCCCAAAAAATGCTCAGTCTTTCACAAGAAAGGATGGGGTGACGGTCAGCACTTTGTAAGCAAATTGTCAAACAGTTTTAGAACAACATTTCTCAACGAGCTATTCCAAGGAATTTAGAGATTTTACCATCTATGGTCCGTAAAATCATCAAAGAGTTCAGAGAATCTGGAGAAATCACTGCACATAAGCGATGATATTACGGACTTTTGATCCCTCAGGTGGTACTGCATCAAAAACAGACATCAGTGTGTAAAGGATATCACCACATGGGCTCAGGAACACTTCATTAAACCACTGTCAGTAACTACAGTTGGTCGCTACATCTGTAAGTGCAAGTTAAAACTCTACTATGCAAAGCCAAACCCATTTATCAACAATATCGCCGGCTTGGCTGGGCCCGAGATCATCTAAGACGGACTGATGCAAAGTGGAAAAGTGTTTTGTGGTCTGATGAGTCCACATTTCAAATTTAAATTTGGAAACTGTGGACGTGGTGTCCCGCGGAACAAAGAGGAAAATAACCATCCGGATTTCTATACGCGCAAAGTTCAAAAGCCAGCATCTGTGACGGTATGGGGGTGTATTAGTGCCCAAGGCATGGGTAACTTACACATGTGTGATGGTATGGGGGTGCATTAGTGCCCAAGGCATGGGTAACTTACACATCTGTGAAGGCACCATTCATGCTGAATGGTCCATACAGGTTTTGGAGCAACATATGTTGTCATCCAAGCAACATTATCATGGACACCCCTGCTTATTGCAGCAAAACAATGCCAAGCCACATGTTACAACAGCGTGGCTTCATAGTAAAAGAGTGTGGGTACTTTCCTGGCCCGCCTGCAGTCCAGACCTGTCTCCCATGGAAAATGTGTGGTGCATTATGAAGCGTAAAATACGACCGGTGGAGAACCCGGACTGTTGAACGACTGAAGCTCTACATAAAACAAGAATGGGAAAGAATTCCACTTTCAAAGCTTCAACAATTAGTTTCCTCAGTTCCCAAACGTTTATTGAGTGTTGTTAAAAGAAAAGGTGATGTAACACAGTGGTGAACATGCCCTTTCCCAACTACTTTTGTCACGTGTTGCAGCCATGAAATTCTAAGTTAATGATTATTTGCAAAACAAAAATACAGTTTATGAGTTTGAACATCAAATATGTTGTCTTTGTAGCATATTCAACTGAATATGGCTTGAAAAGGATTTGCAAATCATTGTATTCTGTTTATATTTACATCTAACACAATTTACCAACTCATATGGAAACTGGGTTTGAATATACAGTATGTATATATATATTAGGGCTGCGAATCTTTAGGTGTCCCACGATTCGTCTTAATATCGATTATTGGGGTCCCGATTCGATAATATATCGATTTCTTTGATTCAACGCGATTCTCAATTCAAAAGCAATATTTTTCCGATTGAAAAGGATTGTGTATTCATTCAATACATAGATTTCAGCAGGATCTACCCCAGTCTGCTGACATGCTAGCAGAGTAGTAGATTTAAAAAAAAAAAGCTTTTATAATTGTAAAGGACAATGTTTTATCAACTGATTGCAATAATGTCAATTTGTTTTAACTATTAAAGGAGCCAAAAATATGACTTATTTTATCTTTGTGAAAACATTGGACACAGTGTGTTGTCCAGCTTATGAGATGCCATGCAAGTGTAAGCCACTGTGACACTATTGTTCTTTTTGATTATTTTTATAAATGTGTAATGATAATGTCAATGAGGGATTTTTAATCACTGCTATGCTGAAATTATAACTAATATTGATACTGTTGTTGATAATATTCATTTTTGTTTCACTACTTTTGTTTTGTTCTGTGTGGTGTTTGTGTCTCCTCTCAATTGTTCTGTTTGTTGCAGTTCTGAGTGTTGCTGGCTCAGCTTTGCTTTTGGAATTGGATTGCATTGTGATGGTATTGTTGTGTAGTGTTTTGTTTGATTGAATAAAAAAATAAATCGATTTAAATAAAAGAGAATTGGTTCTGAACCCAACATGAGAATCACGATTCAAATTCGAATCGATTTTATACACACAAAAATATATATACACACACACATATATATATATATATACACACACACACACATGTACACACATATATGTATATATATATATACAGTATATACACACACACACACATATATATATATATATATATGTATGTATATATCAATCAATCAATCAATGTTTATTTATATAGCCCTAAATCACAAATGTCTCAAAGGACTGTACAAACCACTACGACTACGACATCCTCGGAAAAACCCACAAAATGGCAAGGAAAACTCACACCCAGTGGGACGTCGGTGACAATGATGACTATGAGAACCTTGGAGAGGACCTATATACATTCAGCAGCATGTATATTGACTTTTATAAACACATTTTAATTTCTCTGCGGCCAAATTCCTTATTAAAACTCATGTCTCGCGGGCCATTCATTCATTTTTGTTCTCAAAATTTTACAGACAATACCTCTTAATGACAATGTGAAATATATTTTTTTTAATTTTGCAAATGTATTTAAAATAAAAATGTAATAAATCACATACTGTAAGTATTGACAGCTATTGCTCGATACATAGTGGATGCACCTTTGGCAGCAATTACAGCCTCAAGTCTTTTTGAGTACGATGCCACCATCTTGGCACACCTGTCTTTGGCTGCTTGGCCCATTCCTCTCACGCTCCATCAGGTTGGATGAGAAGAGTTGGTTTTCATCCAGGATGTCTCTGTACTTTGCTGCATTCATCTTAGTCTAGTCAGGGAGGTGACCAAGGACCCGATGGGGGGTGTCACCCACATCTCTGGTCCTGTCCAAGGTTTCTCATAGTCATTCACATTGACGTCCCACTGGGCTGTGAGTTTTTCCTTGCCCTTTTGTGGGCTTTGAAGCGAGGATGTGGTTGTGGCTTGTGCAGCCCTTTGAGACACTTGTGATTTAGGGCTATAGAAGTAAAGATTGATTGATGCGCATGAATATGTGGTTACACAGGTGCACACCTAATAAGTGTGTATGTGATGCAAAAGCAGGTGCACGTAAAGCCGGACACAAAGTCCTTCAAACAGGAAGTACTGCGTGCATCTTGACAAAGACTTCTCACCTGTTGCGATGTCCTGTAAAAGGCGGCGGAAGCATTGACAAGTTTGAGTCGGTCTTCGATGCGCAGCATCAGTCTCTGCCAGTGCAGCGCCACCGTCTGTGCACATGACCTAACTGCATCTGAATCATTGTGGCCTGATCTGGTAGGATGTCAAAGGTTAATAGCAAAGCAAAACAGGGCTGCTGTGCAAAAAGTAAAGCAGTGACGAACCTGACAAGCAACTCTGCCCTCTGCTGCAGCGCCAGCGCCACCTGGTGGGTCCGCTGCAAGGAGTCAGCGTGGAGGAGAGCCTGGACAAATGTGAGATGTTCTCTGGTCGGTCGCCATACTAAGCACCACATGGTGCGGTCTGGTCCACTTAGTGTGTGTGTATAACCTCTATGGCCTGTTGGAGACGTTCATGTTCCCTCTGTAACTGTTCAGCTTCGGACAAACAGCTGGAGTTCAACATGCAGGATGACAACATGACCTCACCCTCGGAGATCCACCCCAGAACCTGACACACACACATGGATGTGCACCAGAGGCTTGACCTGCAAGTGTGTGTGCATGAGTTACCTGTTTGACCTGGTTCTGCAGGTGTTTCAGCTGCAGGTTTTGTTCTAGATGTGTGTGTGTGTGATCTGCAATCTGCTGCACTTCCTTCTGTTTGTCCTGCATGAGGTGCTGCAGCTCCTCCACCTGGGAGGAGAGAGCACCATCCACCTCCGACAGCTCAATCCCTGAAATACAGACAGCAGCATGTAGAAGGTAGACTGCACCGCTGCAGTCCATGATGAGTACTGCTGTGCGCTCTTCAGTCACAGTGTGTGTGTGTGTGTGTGCGTGTTTCCATAGCAAAGTCAATGAGCTAGTTTCCATGGGGACCAACTGAGTTTCCATGGCTACCCCCTCCCCATTACCCCCCTCCCCCATCACGACCACCACCTCTCCCCACAATGGTCTGCATGCGACACCAACCACTCTACTCTTGCACATTCTACTCCATCACAAACCTTTAAGAATGGAATTTGACTCGATGTTTGAAAAGTCCGTAACCTTCCATGTACAATTATTGTCATCTCCTGAGTGACACGACTCAAGTAAGGCCTGCAATTCAGTTTTAAGTCTCAGTAGAACATACAAGAATCTGAACTGAACAACTAGACACCGATTGGAGCTACGATTTGTCTCAATATGAGAGGCACTTAAAGAGACTGTAAAAAAAATGATGAACCTAACAATTTGGGATGGATGACCCAAAAAGGTGTGAGTAATGTAATGGCCAAAGAATAAACCAGCAGGCAAAACAGCATCAAAGTATCAAAGTCCAAAGGAAGAACATCCCTTTTCTTCCTTTACTCTTGGTCATTGGGCAGCAATCAATGCAGGAATTCACAAACTTTCTTCACCTTTTATTCCACACCAAGCTGTTCCCAGGCCAACCGTGAGACGTTATCCAAGACCCCAAACTTCAAGCTTACCAAGAAGGTATCCAAAAGCCAGATCAAAATTAGACTTCCTTTTTACTGTCATTCATAGTTGAACTTTACAGTATAGATATGCGGCCTTCTTGACATGGTGTGGCAGAGGTTCTAGTCTGAGTCCAACATGAAGGACTCAGTTGCTCACCATGTTCTTGAAGGGGAGCCCAGACAGACAACCGTGATGATCATAGATAAAGGTGGAGAAGTTGATCTAGTAAACTTAGAGCTTCACATTTTTCAGTCCAATACTGCAAGCACATTACTAACATATCCATCTCTCATTCAATCTCCACAGTCGACAAGAGCTCAAGATATTAAAACAACGAAGCCACACTTTGTCTGCCAATCAGAGGATGAAATACTCCCTAAACGGGATACAGTACATCCTCATGCCACCAAACCAGACCGTCTCCACACCTTAGATGATCCACATACTTGGTGAAAAAGTAGTCCAATGTCTAATGAAAGTCATTTAGACTTCCTGCAGGTTTTGCTCTGATTATATAGGGACCAAAGGGTCCACAGTATGCGTGCTCGTGGAGGAGCCTAATCAGCAACTCCAAGTCAAGAAAACATATGTTGACTGGTTGGGGAGAAGTAAACTGAATCTTTAAGGGACTAATTTCAAACCCACTCTTAAAGAACAAATCAAAAAGGCATAGAGTTCTTTCATCCATTTTGTAGGTTGTATTCTTTCAAAACATGATAGCATGCAATAGATGCTTGGTCCAATGTTGATAGCAATCAGCCAAGGGACTCACCTGTTGCCTGGACCTCAGTAATGTACTGCTGAAGGTCGTGACCTTGCTGGACCACCTCGTAGGTCATGGTATTCATAGCCAGCCTCCGTTCCATGTGCCTGCACAACAATCAAAGTCTGACATTGTCTGAGCTGGTAAATGAGCAAAACATTTGAGAATGGTTGCCTTTAAGTGTAAACAGACTACAGTATTAGTATTTGGAGATACAAGCGGTCTCTCTGCTATTGGTTATGCTTCAAGTTGAGTTCCGAGCCTCCCCGCCTCCCCACATGGCGTAGCTGGTGCGACAGTGCACAGCGTAAAATCCGCTCATAAACGTCCGCTCTCACTTGCTGGCACTAGCTGATACATCGGTAGAGATCGACATTACTTTCGCTCCGACCATTAAAAACCGAACCTTTGGCAGCGGTCCAGCTTCCAGCTGACATTCTTCTCCTGCTGAGGCTTCTTCCCCAACTACCTGCGAACACCTGAAACTGCTCGGGGTGTCCAAGGCGGTCTGTTGCCCAAACCCTGGTGTGATAGAACCCTCCCAGCACATGGCCTGCAAAGTATTCACTCTCCTCCCCCACGCAACAAACGGTGAGAGAGAAGGTAATATGGAATATCAACATTTTTAAAGCCATTACTTTCTGCTATCTTAGCATTATTGAGCAGCCCTCCCTCTTCGGGGACACGGCCTATCAATGTTGGAAGTAAAGGTGCCAACAGGACAGACCAACAATGACCTCATTTTTCCCCTGGCGGCCTCACTACGGTCTGGACTTTCACATTATTAACATTATTTCACATTATTAACATTATTTCACATTGCACAGGTCACCTGGAGGGGCGTCCCCACATCTGTCATTCCCTTCCAAGGTTTCACATTTTACCCTTTGGGTTAAGTTCTTTCTTATCCTTGTGCTTTGTACAGCCCTTTGAGACATTTGTGATTCAGGGCTATATAAATAATCTTTGATTGATTGAAAGTCTTTTTCAGTCTGCTGAAAGTGGTAAATGCTTTAAATGTGTATTATATTATTTAATACAACTACTGTAGTTTTTTGTGGTACTATATTGTTTTTATTGTTTCTTTTAAAAATAAACATGTGAAATGTTAAAATTGTAGTGTTTTGGGGTGGAAGGCAAGCATGGATGAAATTGATTTCAATTGCACGAATGCTTTTGAGATACAAGTGTTGTAAATGATCGGTCATGGAAGGCATTAGGATCATAAAGTGAGGTGCCGCTGCAGATGCAGATTACAGAACGGATCGGCCACAATGCTGGAAGGAGGAGATTGACGCGTAACAATTTAGCTCTTGAAATGTGATTTGTGAAGCCTTAAACTGGTGTGCGGCCACGCTTTCTGAGGCTATATTTAGTACATTTGGAAAGTAGGTGCAAACTGGCACAGTTAAGCACAAACGATGGCAATTGTCGAGAGAAGAAGGCAATCTGTGTGATGACAGATGATGTTCAGTTTTTTCCATATTGGCCCTTTGAATAGGGTTCGTCACTCAGCATGAAAGGAATTACTCGCTGTGCACTTTTTTGCTTGTTTTATTTGGTACTGTAACAGCAGCAGCAGCAGCAGGTAATAACCTAAAAGTAAACATGAACATAACAAAACAATGTATCTGTCTTGAATTATCATAATGTATATAATAGACATGAATTAATCAACTGAACCATATTGTTGTCAACCATGATAAGACATATTATCAATCACTGTGATTTTATCCTAACTTATTCATTTTAGCATTACATTTTATTATCACCATTAATTTATGTCATATAATGTTTTAAATGTGATCAGAATCATTTATAATGTGGCCATGATTCATGGACAAGCATACTAAAACAAAACATAAAACACAGGCGCTCTGTTTGAGCCACACATTACATATTTAAGCAAAACTACATTAGAGAACTACAAATCCCATCAGCCAAACCAGGAAGTAAAGTGCCGGTATTTTCAAACTCAAGCCAAGAATAAACCTACGATCACTCAAATTCAGCCGGACACACAGAAGGTGACAACACTCTAATACAACAGATTTCAATCCGCACATTACTGTGGTTGTAGTCTTTAACTTCATCATTTTGCCGATGTCGTTGAAAAGCTAAAACAGTGCGTGTTTGTCAAACAGCCAGCTGGCCGCACAACAAGCGCCGCGGACTTAGGGAACACACAACAAACAAAAAAGAAAAGAAACGAGCAAGCATGGATTTGAAACAATAGTTCAGTTGATCTAACCAAGAAAAGCGGACATAATAAAATGATCTTACCAGTGTGCTATGCCGTTGACAAAGCACGCTGTATTTTACCAAACGAACAATGACGCCATTTTTAAAAGCTACCCAAGTAGTCACCTGACAGTGGTAGCCACGCCCATGTTAAAACTCCCAAGCAAGTCCGCCATAAATACATATACACATAATAAATCCAACAGATGACGTAGACAGACAATCCATGTTTGTCAGTTCTACCATGAAGACATGGCCTGTTGTCCATCAAGCAATTTGAGTGCTGATTTGGAACAGCTGCCACCAAAATGAGTCAGTATGAACAACATTTATTTAATCCCTTCATCATTCAGATCAGAATGTTGCTGTGTACAAACACCCTGAAAACAATGATCTGATTATGACGTGCATTTTCATGCATTACACCTTACATCGGAATAAATTACTTTGACATGTGCAGAACCTAACATAAAAGGAGAGGTGTGTTATCATTTGTGCTATGGTGCCATCTTCTGGACGAGTTCCTTCACTGCAGGTGCAGAATAAGCAGTGACTTCCACTGTAGACATACTGTACATGGTTTTGTGCATTTCTGCTTGTCTGACTTATCACAGTATTTATCTATCATTTTTTTCCTTCTGTTCACTTCTTTTGTTTAACCTTTCTTTTTGACATGGAGCAGTTCTGTACTTTTTATGTTGTGATTATGTACGGGTTCCGCCGTGTCTTTATGTTACGACATTCTGTGCTATGTGTTTGAGGCTAACAGTTAGCAATTGGAGTAGCTATAAAATTGTGAATAAAACAGCTTGTTAAGATGACAACTGGATCCCTTCTTTTATTATAAAATCGACACATGAAACTCCAGGCCATCGTTGTTTTTTTGCTAGTCTCGTTTTAAAACAACAAAGTCAACAGCATATAACTCTACATCTGGACACGTTGGATTAGGGGAGACAGCCGCAAGACAATCGCTTCATTCCTACTCAGTGGCCGAGTGGTTAGAGTGTCCGCCCTGAGATGGGTGGGTTGTGAGTTCAAACCCCGGCCGAGTCATACCAAAGACTATAAAATTGGGAGCATTTACCTCCCTGCTCGGCACTCAGCATCAAGGCTTGGCATTGGGGTCTAAATCACCAAAAATGGTTCCCGGGCGCGGCCACCGCTGCTGCTCACTGCTCCCCTCACCTCCCAGGAGGTGATCAAGGGTGATGTGTCAAATGCAGAGAATCATTTTTCCACACCTAGTGTGTGTGTGACAATCATTGCTACTTGAACTTTTTATTCCGAGACTATTAAATGTAGTTCCCCTTAACCACCAGAGTATAGCTGACATCAAAGACATGTGCACTCAGGATAATTCCAACCTGAATTTTGGAAGATGTGTTGACTGACTTTCGGCATAAACCACCTGTTTCGATCGGGATCGAATGTTGATCCGAACCCATGTAATCAAGTCTGAATATTCTGAAAGGCGTGTGTACGTGAAGCATTTTTATTCCGTTAAGGCCTTTAATGTGATGAAATGTTCCCATGTGCACATAGCTAAAGTATCTCCTATATGAAAAAACTGCATGTCTTTGCCTCTGAATCATTCCAGCGCGGTATCGTAGTTAGTGCCTTGTTTCTCACACAGCGCACCTTTATCATGCTAAAAAGTCGGAATGCGTTTTGATCGCACAATAGGAGCATTCCTATTTTGCCTAGAAAAGGTGTCGCACACTAAAGTTGTGTGCTTCATGTTCCACAAGATTGCAAAAGTCCATGGCTTGGAACATGATGCCATGGAATTACAGTCCAGGCAAAATCTTCATTGAAATAATGCGGCCTGCACTTGTTATCAATGCAGTCTTACAGATCACCCGCAACACATCCACCGATAGTATGAGCAATTGTATAGCTTGTACAAACTCTTTACAGCTTGTTATTTGGATTCTTAACAGTTTAGTCTTCTGACATCACAAGAAAGTGTTTACCTGTGAATGCGCTGCTGTGCTAACGTAAGCGCGTCTGGGCTAGCTTCAGCTAGCCGTGATTGCTTGTCCTGGTTTGTTTCAGAAAGACGTTTCTCAGCAGTGAAGTCCTGGGATTGTTTCTGGAGCTCCTGCTTCCAAGCATCCATCTCCCCGTTAACCTAGGAAACCACACACATTTATTATGGAACAGTGTAGGGTTTAAGAAAAAAGTAACTATTAAAAAAGATCATCCTTGAAATGATAACAATACATTTAAAGGTTTTTGCAAGGCTGCAATAATACCTCTAGAATGCACTGTTGCAGGATGCGCAGCTGCAGGTAAACATCTAATCGAATCTTCCGTTGATGGAAGAGTTCCTCCAGCTGCACGTGGGACTCTTCCAGCTGCTGCAGCACGGACTCCACGTGGGCCACTGAGCTGCCATGAGGCCTAAAGAAATGTGAGGCACTTGTGATTAACGTCACCTGCATGCACTGAGGTGGAAAGAAATGCCACAAATGCCCATGATTCCTAAACATCTTGGCATGTGCCACCAGTTGAGGGAAACGAGCGCACCTATCTTGGTAAATGATGCTATATTATATTAGGGTCTCTTCTCTACCTTAATTGCAGGATGAGGTCTTCCCCTTCGCGAATAACACTCATGGCAGCTTCCTGTGGGGTTGGAGGCAGGGTTAGTGTGGCAGAGATGTGGTGAGAGGATTAGTGCTGAAGTCAGAGGTCAACTATTACTTGTGTGTTGGTCTGCTGCTGCTGTTGCTGGTTCATGAGTGTCTGCAGCGCCTCCACTGATTCAGAACCAAGGCAGAGGTCAGCTGAGAGCTGCTTTTGGAGCCCCTCCATCCAAGATGACAGCTGTGTGTGTGTGTTGGGGTTATGTATGAGAGAACCAGTTAAAAAATGTGGCCAAGTTGGTTTCGTGCATGACTTTTTACAGACCTCTTTGGTGTGTGTGTAGAAAGACACGGCCAAGTCCAGCAGCGTCTTTCTTTGTTCCACCTTCTGAATGAAGGCCTGCAGGCAAGCACGCACACATATGCATGAACTCATCCATGGCGACTGCTTTTCCGGCATCACACCAATCCACCAGTTAGTTAACCTGCATGCGAAGCTCCAGGTCTCGCGCCGCCTGATAGATTTCTTCCTCCTCGCACTCCCCAGACTGAGCCAGCTGGTCGGCCGCTTCAAGAAGCTTCTCCGCATTAGTATAAGTGTTCTGAAACATACATCAATCACGTCACTCTCCAGGGAAGCATTTGTAACAGAATTAGCAATAGCATTTTACTTTTAGAATTGAATCACCTGGGCAACTTGCTGAAAGTCGTCATGTCGTTTCTGAAGTGCGCGTGCTCGATGCAGCGATTTCCCAACACCACCGTGCTTGTTGAGGAAAACTTCGCCATGCTGCTCCACCCAGTCCAACACCTGCAGTACGCCGGTAGAGGGAGCGGCAGAACATTTGAAAGAGCTTAATAGTCAGAAAGTCAAATGGTGCCGTCATGTAGGCGTCCCACCTGTCTGACGTCCTGTTGAAACACACACAGCTGAAGGTGTTGGTGCAGGCGGAGCTTGCGGTGTTGCCATGCACTCTCCACGTCATGTTGGCCCTGCAGCACACTCAGTTAGTCCACATTTGTCTGTCTAGTCAGTAATGGTTCCACAGAAAGCCAGCAGTACCTGCATCACCTGGTGCAAAACTCCCATGATGCCATGTGTTGTAGCAGCAAAGTTGAGTTGAGGTGACTTGTCATCGGTGTCGCTCAGCGTGCAGCGATTAAGGACATCCAGCAAGGCTTTCCCACTCTCGCTGACCTGCACATACATACCGCTGAGAAGACAGAGCCGCAGACAATGAGACGTTCACACAGACAGATCAACAGGAAGACAAGTACTTGGGTGTAGTTGGCAGAAATCTCCTCATTCAGCTCCTGGTGTTTTTTCACAGCTTCATCCAGTTCAGCTGTTGCTGAGGGCAGCGATGCCTCCGCACAGGTCTGAAGCCACGCGTCCACTTTTGCATGGAACTACAAAACCAAACATGTCAGCCATAAAAGCTGTATTGGCCAGCAGTTCATTATTGATTGGTCACCTGTTCAGCCCCTTGGTGGAAGCCAGTCGCCATGGATAATGTGTTACTACGCTCCTCCAATGCTGCTGTCAGTGACCTCCAGTCTTCCTGGAGCCGTGAAGACACCATGGAAATCCTCTCTGCCCCGTAGTGATGAGCCTCAGCAAGTCTGGCTGCTACGGTAACAACACTGTCCACGTTCACGCTGCCATTCTTCACACACATGCACACAGACAAAGTGAGGTCAGCACAGGTTGAAACACTTCAGATAAGAGGCTGTTGGATGTTTGATGGGCGATGAGCCAAAAAGACGCCAACGAGGAATTGTCAAAAAAAAGCTTTTTTTTGTTTCACAGATTCTCAGACTGGAACCGCAGCTTCCAGGAGAAAGACTATCGGCCAGATGACTTTTCTGCCGTCTTCTTGGACAACTGTCCTTAAATACCTTTTACAATGAAGACAGTTACTCTTTGTCGTTCTATCCGTGGGGCCGCTCAGTCTGGACAACAACTAGTTTGTTAGTACAAATGCGTACAACACTTGGGTGTTGTCACTTTGCTCTATGGAGTGGGGTGACCTCCAACCCCTGATCGTAACTCTTACCAGATGTCGTTATTGTGTTTACACTTCTTTTAAAAATCCAACTGCTCCCCAATGTTCTGGGAGCAATAGCCCCCACTCTCTGGAGATTTTGTGATGGACAAGTACAATTTTGAAGCTATCTAAGGCCATATTTCCTTGGTAGAATAAACCTCTAAAGGATTCTGTGACCAAATACAAACACATGCTAGCTCACAATCATATAGGAAAATGGTACATGGTATAATTCACTTCAAGGGTCACTGACTTCACACCCTTACCATCACGTTGGAGGTGAAGTGCTGGTGTTGGGTTTGCAAGTTGACAGCATGCTGGTGGTTTTGACCTACTTCCACTAGAGTCTGCAAGAACAACTCCTTACTGTGGGCGATCCACTCAGACATCTGCAGTGGACAGGGGGTATGTAATGTAGCATGATTGGGGTCATCGCCATATGACAAACCACATGGGCAAGACTCACCTTTGTGGCGTCCTGCTCAAACAGATGTAACTGCAGTGCTTGGTCAAGGTGAAGCTTTCTGTCACTCCAGCTCTGCAACAGATGACTACGCGCCGCCTGGAGCCGGTCGAGTAGAGACAAAACCTTTGGCGCCACATTTTGGAAATCAGCCCCACCTGACAACCAGCTGCCGGTGCTCCCGAACCCGCTTTCACTCGAGCCATCTCCTTGGGAGAGGCTGAGATGCATGCGCTGAAGCAAGCTCTTTCCTTCTCGGTCATGGGCATCAACTGGCGCTGTAGCAATAGTGTTCCGGAGACGATTGTGTTCGTCAAGGATTCTGTCAGGAAGAGAAAGGTATTGTCAGCATGAAGTGAAGTAGCCTCCTATGCACTTTTGCTGAAATATTTCTTGCCACCCTATTTTGATACTTTCAACTAGAAAGCTAATCGCTACCAGTTAAGAAGTTGCATTCTCACTTGCGGGCCTCGTCAACATCCTGCGGTTCTGGTGTGTTAGTCAGCCCATCCTCCAGCTGGTCCAACTGGGCCAGCAGCTGGATGGCAGCCCCAGAGAACTCCTCCAGACCCAGGCGCAACTCGGTCCACTCCACATGATCATACTCCAATGAACCCCCCAAATCAGACGTCAACTGAGAGGGGTCCACCAACCGGGCCAGACCTTCTACAGACACAAGGCTGGTCTAAAAATATATTTTTAGATTAGTAGACCTTAAAGTAGCATTAATACTAAATTAGTAAGAATGGTACAGTAGTTCTACACTGGTACCTCAAAGCTGAGCTTGGCACTGCCCAGGTTGGTCTTGTGTTTTTGCCAGAATGTGTCAGGTTTGATGAGCAGTGCTGTGTGGATGTTAGAGGAAAAGGACTCCTGCAAAGTCCGTAACACCGGCTTCACACTGTCCCACTTACTGCCACGCATGTCCACCACCACTGTAAACCCTCGTGCACGAACATCCTCGCTGCAGAGACAGACTGGCTAAGCAGAGAAAGATACACAGACAGATGGAAAGACAAAGGACTGCGCACCAGGGTATGGTTGACAGGTATGTAACCAGCCGACTAAGATCTTCCTGTCTTATTCGCTCATGGTTAGTCCTCGCTGGGAAGGTCAAGATTGGCCCTCCTCGTTTGTCCCGTCCGCCTGGAGATTGAACTGGGTCAAGACCAGACCAAATACAGAATTGCACCAAAAGGCAGCGATGAGTGGTGTTACCTGACACAAAGGCCACTTTCTCTCTGAGCACTGTCAGGACATCTCCGGCTCGGACACAGTCTATTTTACTGGAGACTGAAAATTTCAAACACATTGTCAGCAGCTTGAAATATAGATTCTGCATACATTAGTGCCCACAGGCGTGACTTTGGTCTGCTCAATCTTAGGCTTTGTGGCTAACATTAGAGCAGCAAAACCACTTGTTGATGAATAAAGTGTGGGATCTTAAATTGGCAATAAATACTTTTTCAGGCCTTGAAGTCTTGTCTGAAAGACTTGTTAAGAATGACACTGCATGCAGCGCAAGTATTTGAGGGTCAACCATGAAAAGCCTCCATAAGCGACCTGGTTGGTCCATCAGCTGTCGGCTTGAGCAGATATGTCATCAGTAATTGATGTTGGATGTGCACACAGTGTTGAGCCCCAACCAGCTGTTTTTGAAAGGCCTTCAGAGAAAGTCAGAACTCAAGAACCTGATTACACAACAACAATCATGAAGATATATTTCACTCTGACCTTCTATGGCCAATTGCAGTTGAGATATTAAGGAACATGAACATTAAATCCACATTTTGGGGATGACATTTCTCTATAATGTGATTATTGCTCCACCTCCCAAAATAACTTTCATATTTCTGTAATGAGTCAGTTGTCAATTCGCTGAATGTCCCACGGATATCAAGGCTACAGATGCTACATGTTGGGGACGTCTCTGGGCTGCTGACCTGTCTCTGCTAGGGATGGTCTCCTGCTGGCCCTCCAATGGACTGGACTCTCACTATTATGTTAGATCCACTATGGACTGGACTCTCACTATTATGTTAGATCCACTATGGACTGGACTCTCACTATTATGCTAGATCCACTATGGACTGGACTCTCACTATTATGTTAGATCCACTATGGACTGGACTCTCACAATATTATGTTAGATCCACTATGTACTGGACTCTCACAATATTATGCTAGATCCACTATGGACTGGACTCTCACAATATTATGTTAGATCCACTATGGACTGGACTCTCACAATATTATGCTAGATCCACTATGGACTGGACTCTCACAATATTATGTTAGATCCACTATGGACTGGACTCTCACTATTATGTTAGATCCACTATGGACTGGACTCTCACTATTATGCTTGATCCACTATGGACTGGATTCTCACAATATTATGTTAGATCCACTATGGACTGGACTCTCACTATTATGTTAGATCCACTATGGACTGGACTCTCACACTATTATGTTAGATCCACTATGGACTGGACTCTCACACTATTATGTTAGATCCACTATGGACTGGACTCTCACTATTATGCTAGATCCACTATGGATTGGACTCTCACAATATTATGTTAGATCCACTATGGACTGGACTCTCACTATTATTTTAGATCCACTATGGACTGGACTCTCACCATATTATGCTAGATCCACTATGGACTGGACTCTCACAATATTATGCTAGATCCACTATGGACTGGACTCTCACACTATTATGCTAGATCCACTATGGACTGGACTCTCACACTATTATGTTAGATCCACTATGGACTGGACTCTCACACTATTATGTTAGATCCACTATGGACTGGACTCTCACTATTATGCTAGATCCACTATGGATTGGACTCTCACAATATTATGTTAGATCAACTATGTACTGGACTCTCACCATATTATGCTAGATCCACTATGGACTGGACTCTCACACTATTATGCTAGATCCACTATGGACTGGACTCTCACAATATTATGCTAGATCCACTATGGACTGGACTCTCACAATATTATGCTAGATCCACTATGTACTGGACTCTCACAATATTATGCTAGATCCACTCGACATCCATTGCACCGGTTCCCCACATCTGTGGTCCCCTCCAGGGTTTCTCATTGTCCCATTGGGTTGAGTTTTTCCTTGCCCTGATGTGGGATCTGAGCCAAGGATGTCATTGTGGCTTGTGCGGCCCTTTGAGACACTTGTGATTTAGGGCTATATAAGTAAACATTGATTTATTGATTGATTGATTGATACTACATACACCTCAGGACAAATTATAGGAACTAGAAACATTTGGACATCTTTAAAAAATGATGCTTAATGTTTTCAATATTAAAACTAGTCTTTAAAAGTTAAGTTAAAGTTTCAATGAGTGTCACACACACTGGGTGTGGTGAAACGTGTCCTCTGCATGTGAGCCATCCCCAAGATCACCCCCTGGGAGGTGAGGGGAGCAATGAGCAGCAGCAGTGGCTGCAATCGGGAATCATTTGGTGATTTAACCCCAAATTCAAACCCTTGATGCTGAGTGCCAAGCAGGGAGGCAATGAGTGCCATTTTCTGTCCTCAGTCTTTGGTATCCCTCGGCCGGGGTTTGGACTCACAACCTGCCCATCTCAGGGCGGACACTGAGATGTAATAGTAGTGCATGGCCTCATTTTAGCACATTTTTAAATGTCAAGATGTCTTTGTGAAAGATTCGGTGAAAACTGACGTGGTCAAAATTAATAGGTTGAGCTTTAAACACACACTTAAATATTCAATTAGAGTACCACATCTGAGCAAGCAATTAACCCTGAATATTACAAATCATGCATTAGTATCACTTCATGGAAAGATGCTCCTAAACCTTGTTAAGAAGTGATATCGTCATGCCAACAAGTAAGGAAATGAGTGTGCAGCTCGGATTGAAGATAGTAGATACATATCTTGCGTTTCAAATGAACTTATTTAAAACAGGGATCGCATCAACAATTCTGTAGATGTGTCAGTATTAGACATACAGCACATTGGCAGCACTAGTCCCTGGACAAAGTGTCAAATGCCAGCAATTTATAACAAAACAACGCAATGTAATGAAAGCATTACAGTTAATAAATAAAATACAGACCCCAGCAGAGTGAATGTAAGCAGTGTTGCATGCCTACGTACTGTACATGCGTGTGTGCATGGCTACATACTGTACATACATGTGTGCATGCCGACATACTGTACATACATGTGTGCATGCCTACATACTGTACATACATGTGTGCATACCTACATATTGTACATACATGTCTACATGCCTACACACTGTACATACATGTGTGCATGGCTACATACTGTACATACATGTGTGCATGCCGACATACTGTACATACATGTGTGCATGCCTACATACTGTACATACATGTGTGCATACCTACATACTGTACATACATGTCTACATGCCTACACACTGTACATACATGTGTGCATGCCGACATACTGTACATACATGTGTGCATACCTACATACTGTACATACATGTGTGCATGCCTACATACTGTACATACATGTGTGCATACCTACATACTGTACATACATGTGTGCATGCCTACATACTGTACATACATGTGTGCATGGCTACACACTGTACATACATGTGTGCATGCCGACATACTGTACATACATGTGTGCATACCTACATACTGTACATACATGTGTGCATGCCTACATACTGTACATACATGTGTGCATACCTACATACTGTACATACATGTGTGCATGCCTACATACTGTACATACATGTGTGCATGCCTACACACTGTACATACATGTCTACATGCCTACACACTGTACATACTTGTGTGCATGGCTACATACTGTACATACATGTGTGCATGGCTACATACTGTACATACAAGTGTGCATGGCTACATACTGTACATACAGTACAAGTGTGCATGGCTACATACTGTACATACAGTACAAGTGTGCATGGCTACATACAGTACATGTGTGCATGGCTACATACTGCACCTACAAGTGCGCATGGCTACATACTGTACATACAGTACAAGTGTGCATGGCTACATACTGTACATACAGTACAAGTGTGCATGGCTACATACTGTACTTACAAGTGTGCATGGCTACATACTGTATATGCAAGTGTGCATGGCTACATACTGTACATACAGTACAAGTGTGCATGGCTACATACTGTACATACAGTACATGTGTGCATGGCTACATACTGTACATACAGTACAAGTGTGCATGGCTACATACTGTACATACAAGTGTGCATGGCTACATACTGTACATACAAGTGTGCATGGCTACATACTGTACACACAGTACAAATGTGCATGGCTACATACTGTACATACATGTGTGCATGGCTACATACTGTACATACATGTGTGCATGGCTACATACTGTACACACAGTACAAATGTGCATGGCCACATACTGTACATACATGTGTGCATGGCTACATACTGTACATACAAGTGTGCATGGCTACATACTGTACACACAGTACAAGTGTGCATGGCTACATACTGTACATATATGTGTGCATGGCTACATACTGTACATACAGTACAAATGTGCATGGCTACATACTGTACATACATGTGTGCATGGCTACATACTGTACATACAAGTGTGCATGGCTACACACTGTACATACAAGTGTGCGTGGCTACATACTGTACAAGTGTGCATGGCTACATACTGTACATACAGTACAAGTGTGCATGGCTACATACAGTACATGTGTGCATGGCTACATACTGTACCTACAAGTGTGCATGGCTACACACTGTACATACAAGAGTGCATGGCTACATACTGTACAAATGTGCGTGGCTACATACTGTACATACAAGTGTGCGTGGCTACATACTGTACATACAGTACAAGTGTGCATGGCTACATACTGTACATACAGTGCAAGTGTGCATGGCTACATACTGTACATGTGTGCATGGCAACATACTGTACATGTGTGCTTGGCTACATACTGTACCTACAAGTGTGCATGGTTACATACTGTACATACAGTACATGTGTGCATGGCTACATACTGTACATACAGTACAAGTGTGCATGGCTACATACTGTACATACAGTACAAGTGTCCATGGCTACATACTGTACATGGCTACATACTGTACCTACACGTGTGCATGGCTACATACTGTACATACAGTACATGTGTGCATGGCTACATACTGTACCTACAAGTGTGCATGGCTATATACTGTACATACAGTGCATGTGTACATGGCTACATACTGTACATACAAGTGTGCATGGCTACATACTGTACATACATGTGTGCATGCCTACATACTGTACCTACAAGTGTGCATGGCTACATACTGTACATACAAGTGTGCATGGCTACATACTGTACATACAGTACATGTGTGCATGGCTACATACTGTACATACATTACATGCCTACATACTGTACATACAGTACATGTGTGCATGGCTACATACTGTACCTACAAGTGTGCATGGCTACATACTGTACATACAGTACATGTGTACATGGCTACATACTGTACCTACAAGTGTGCATGGCTACATACTGTACATACAGTACATGTGTACATGGCTACATACTGTACATACAAGTGTGCATGGCTACATACTGTACATACAAGTGTGCATGGCTACATACTGTACATACAGTACATGTGTACATGGCTACATACTGTACATACAAGTGTGCATGGCTACATACTGTACATACAGTACATGTGTGCATGGCTACATACTGTACATACAGTACATGTGTGCATGGCTACATACTGTACATACAGTACATGTGTGCATGGCTACATACTGTACATACAGTACATGTGTGCATGGCTACATACTGTACATACAGTACATGTGTACATGGCTACATACTGTACATACAGTACAAGTGTGCATGGTTACATACTGTACCTACAAGTGTGCATGGCTGCATACTGTACATACAAGTGTGCATGGCTACATACTGTACATACAAGTGTGCATGGCTACATACTGTACATACAGTACATGTGTGCATGCCTACATACTGTACATACAGTACATGTGTGCATGGCTACATACTGTACCTACAAGTGTGCATGGCTACATACTGTACATACAGTACATGTGTACATGGCTACATACTGAACATACAAGTGTGCATGGCTACATACTGTACATACAGTACAAGTGTGCATGGCTACATACTGTACCTACAAGTGTGCATGGCTACATACTGTACATACAAGTGTGCATGGCTACATACTGTACATACAAGTGTGCATGGCTACATACTGTACATACAGTACAAGTGTGCATGGCTACATACTGTACCTACAAGTGTGCATGGCTACATACTGTACATACAAGTGTGCATGGCTACATACTGTACATACAGTACATGTGTACATGGCTACATAGTGTACATACAAGTGTGCATGGCTACATACTGTACATACAGTACAAGTGTGCATGGCTACATACTGTACATACAGTACATGTGTACATGGCTACATACTGTACATACAAGTGTGCATGGCTACATACTGTACATACAGTACAAGTGTGCATGGCTACATACTGTACCTACAAGTGTGCATGGCTACATACTGTACATACAAGTGTGCATGGCTACATACTGTACATACAGTACAAGTGTGCATGGCTACATGCTGTACATACAGTACAAGTGTGCATGGCTACATACTGTACCTACAAGTGTGCATGGCTACATACTGTACATACAAGTGTGCATGGCTACATACTGTACATACAGTACAAGTGTGCATGGCTACATGCTGTACATACAGTACAAGTGTGCATGGCTACATACTGTACCTACAAGTGTGCATGGCTACATACTGTACATACAAGTGTGCATGGCTACATACTGTACATACAGTACAAGTGTGCATGGCTACATGCTGTACATACAGTACAAGTGTGCATGGCTACATACTGTACATACAGTACAAGTGTGCATGGCTACATGCTGTACATACAGTACAAGTGTGCATGGCTACATACTGTACCTACAAGTGTGCATGGCTACATGCTGTACATACAGTACATGTGTGCATGGCTACATACTGTACCTACAAGTGTGCATGGCTACATACTGTACATACAGTACAAGTGTGCATGGCTACATACTGTACCTACAAGTGTGCATGGCTACATACTGTACATACAGTACATGTGTGCATGGATAGAGAAGATAAAACTGCAAGGGTGAAGACATGCTGCTAATTCAGCATCTGCCACTTGTGTGTTGCATCATTGCAGAGCAGAAACAAGTCACTGTGTCAAATGTTTCCCTCGCCGTGGTCAAACACAACATTTCTACAACTTGAGAAAAAAGTAGTTTGAGATGAGAAGAAGAAGAAGAAGCCATTGCGATTCCTCCTCATGGAGGTTGGATGTTTGAGGTCATATTGTGGTGGAGGCTCTCCATGGTGGTGAAAATAAAGCCAGCATTGCTCCCACAGCGGCTCAAGGAAAGAAGGGTGAGGCCTTCAATCCTTCAAGTGTTGTGCTTACAGTCAAGCATGGTGGTGAGCCTTTAATGCTGAGGTGACGTTTTGCTACTTCAGGGACAGTAAACCTTGTTCAGGTTCTACGGACCCCCAAGACAGCCGTCACGTGTTGATAATATCAAGAATAACCTCAGGAAGTCTGCTTGCTATCAGTCTAGGTTTGGGTTGTTGTTTGCTCTTCCTACAGGACAATTTGACCTACAACGTACCGGATTTTCCGGACCATAGGGCGCACCGGATTATAAGGCGCACTGCCGATGAATGGTCTTTGTTCGATTTTTTTCATATAAAAGGTGCATTAAAAGGAGTCACATTACTAGGATTATTTCCTAAATGTCAAAGACTTCCTTGTGGTCTACATAACATGTAATAGTGCTTCTTTGCTCAAAATGTTGCATTGATGAGGTTTTACACATCATCCTCAACTCAACTTTCTGACAGTCTCTTCAGTTTTGTGGGCGGGTCTTATTGACGTGCCTCCACTTGGACAGCGTCTTCGCCCCGTCCTCTTTGTTGTAGCGGTGTAGCGTGCAAGGACAGCATTGGAAGAAGTTTCAAAAGATGGAGCTGACTGATTGAATGACATTCAGACTTGACTTCAATCAACAACGGAGCAGCATCTCCTCATCCGTGGCTCACTCGTGCAACAACAACACCCGAAATGTGTCCCGTGTAAAACTGTCCCGTGAAAAACTGTCCCACCGGAACTCTCTAATAAGGGATGTTCCTTGGGTGAATAATGTAAAGTCACTACACTGGTATGTTTTAGTGCTTTCATGGTGAGTTTACTGACAGATCAAAGTAAGAACTTGACACTACTTTATATCAAAAATGGCAAGAGTGGAGGATGAATGTCAAATAACAAGAAGATAGAGAAAAAGAAGAAGCTTATCAACTATGGTGTCTGCAAAGGCTACAAAGGCGGACCTGAGCAATTTTTCAGAATTTATGCAGATCTCAAATACAGATCAGCAGGTACCAGAAAGTAAGAAAAGTTGCTTTTGCATTATATAATGAAACAAAATGCCAGATAATGCACACAGCATAATAATACTCCTATGTTAAAACAGTACAATCCATCAAGCGGTGTGGCTTCGTAGCTTACCAAAGTCCTACTAAAACATTTTGATAGATTTTTGAGCATGTGTGTAGTTGTTTATATTTTTAATGGAACAATGTTGGTGTTGTTTACTTGAGTCGTATTGCAGTCTACAGGTATCTCTTATGTGTGACTGCCATCATATTGCAGTCTACAGGTATCTCTTATGTGTGACTGCCATCATATTGCAGTCTACAGGTATCTCTTATGTGTGACTGCCATCATATTGCAGTCTACAGGTATCTCTTATGTGTGACTGCCATCATATTGCAGTCTACAGGTATCTCTTATGTGTGACTGCCATCATATTGCAGTCTACAGGTATCTCTTATGTGTGACTGCCATCATATTGAAGTCTACATGTATCTCTTACGTGTGACTGCCATCATATTGCAGTCTACATGTATCTCTTACGTGTGACTGCCATCATATTGCAGTCTACACGTATCTCTTATGTGTGACTGCCATCTACTGGTTACACTTATCATTACACCATGTACCAAATAAAATAGCTTCGAGATCGGTAAGCACAACCAGAATCATTTCGTACATTAGGCGTACTGTCGAGTTTTGAGGGGGATTTTAAGTGCGCCTTATTGTGCGGAAAATACAGTACATCAAAATTGGTCAATAACTATTTGGGTGACAGAAAAATCACAGTTTTGGAGTGGATCTTTGAGAGCCCAGAACTCAATCTGTGGAGGGAGTTGAAGGTTAGGGTTCATGCTCAGTCATGTGCCAACTGAATTAAAAACTACCAGAAGACACTAGTTTCAATTGTTATTGAGAAAGGCTAAATGATCGTGGCTAAACGTTGACTAATATTTTTTGCCTTTTTTGTATCTATTGCTTTTATAGTTGGATTTCAGCAAATCAATAACAAATGCTTGTTTGGCCTAATGCAAATGTGGTCTGTTTAGTGCGGACACACACACACACACACACACACACACACACACACACACACACACACACACACACACACACACACACACAATATGACAACTTAGGTTTATGACCTCTTTCATTGAAAATAATATTATTTGGTTCTGATGTGTTCATGCAGTAATTAACATGTCAGCCAATTAGAAGGCAGTTGGAATGAAAGACTGCTCAATGGACAGGTGAGCAGTGAGGTAATGCTCCACACATGGGACAAGCGGTAGAAAATGGATGGGTGTGCATCCATGAGTGACATGAAAGACGGTCACAGATGGGACAAGCGGTAGGAAACGGATGGATGGACAAATGCATGAGAGACAGCCACAGATGGGATAAGCGGTAGGAAATGGATGGATGGACACATGCATGAGAGACGGTCACAGATGGGACAAGCGGTAGGAAATGGATGGATGGATGTGTGCATGAGGGATGGTCACACATCGGGCAAGCGGTAGGAAATGGATGGATGGACGCGTGCATGCATGAGAGACGGTCACAGATGGGACGAGCAGTAGAAAATAGATGGATGGACACACGCATGAGACAGTCACAGATAGGACAAGCGGTAGGAAATGGATGGATGGATGTGTGCATGAGGGACGGTCACACATGGGACAAGCTGTAGGAAATGGATGGTTGACACATGCATGAGAGACAGTCACAGATGGGACAAGCGGTAGGAAATGGATGGTTGGACACATGCATGAGAGATGGTCACAGATGGGACAAGCGGTAGGAAATGGATGGATGGTTGTGTGCATGAGGGATGGCCACACATGGGACAAGCGGTAGGAAATGGATGATGTGTGCATGAGAGACGGTCACAGATGGGACAAGCAGTAGAAAATAGATGGATGGACACATGCATGAGAGACGGTCACAGATAGGACAAGCGGTAGGAAAGGAATGGATGGACGCGTGCACGCATGAGAGACGGTCACAGATGGGACAAGCAGTAGGAAATAGATGGATGGACGCGTGCATGCATGAGAGACAGTCACAGATGGGACAAGCGGTAGGAAAGGGATGGATGGACGTGAGTGTGCATGAGATGGTCACAGATGGGACAAGCAGTAGGAAATAGATGGATGGACGCATGCACGCATGAGAGACGGTCACAGATGGGACAAGCGGTAGGAAATAGATGGATGGACGTGAGCGTGCATGAGATGGTCACAGATAGGACAAGCGGTAGGAAAGGGATGGACGAGCGAGACGGTGAGAGATGGGACAAGCGGTAGGAAAGGAATGGATGAGTGAGACGGTGAGAGATGGGACAAGCGGTAGGAAAGGGATGGATGAGTGAGACGGTGAGAGATGGGACAAGCGGTAGGAAAGGGATGGATGAGTGAGACGGTCACACGCCCTACCTGCGCTCGCCAGGCCGTCCGGGCCTGCTTCTCCTGCTCCATCCACAGTATTCATGGTCAGAGTCCGAGTCCTCCTGCCTAGCTGGCCATGAGGGCGGCTTCACGGCTCCAACACTAGTACTGAGCTAGTAAGGAGGTAAGGTGGTAAGGTGGTAAGGTGGTAAGGTAGTAAGGTAGTAAGGTAGTAAGGTGCCGCCTTGCTAGGATGAGTGGTCTTCGTCAGTGAGCGCGCATCCTGCACCCCCCCCCCCTCCTCCTCCTCCCCTCCCCCTCCTCCTAGGACGGCGACGAGACGACGGCGGGTGATGAAGTTGGGCGTGATGGCGGGCGTCACATGACGTCACATTAGTGAGGAACTAAGGCGCCAGGGTTACTTGATGGTCGGCAGAAGAAGCGCTATCTCCCGCGCCCTCGCGTGACGCCTACGTCACCTCCACGATGATCTTCCTTCCCTGCGTGCGCGAGTGTGTCAGCGCGCAGGCGCACTGAAGGGCTTGCACGGGTGCTGCACCATGCAGGACACATACTACATCCATCCATCCATTTCCTACCGCTTGTCCCTTTTGCTACTACACTGTGTGCTAAATAACCCATACTACACTGTGTGCTAAATAACACATAGTCCACTGTGCTAAATAACACAACACTGTGTGCTAAATAACACATAGTCCACTGTGCTAAATAACACAACACAGTGTGCTAAATAACATATAGTCCACTGTGCTAAATAACACAACACTGTGTGCTAAATAACATATAGTCCACTGTGCTAAATAACACAACACTGTGTGCTAAATAACACATAGTCCACTGTGCTGAATAACACAACACTGTGTGCTAAATAACACATAGTCCACTGTGCTAAATAACACAACACTGTGTGCTAAATAACACAACACTGTGTGCTAAATAACACATAGTCCACTGTGCTAAATAACACAACACTGTGTGCTAAATAACACATAGTCCACTGTGCTAAATAACACAACACAGTGTGCTAAATAACACATAGTCCACTGTGCTAAATAACACAACACTGTGTGCTAAATAACACATAGTCCACTGTGCTAAATAACACAACACTGTGTGCTAAATAACACAGAGTCCACTGTGCTAAATAACACAACACTGTGTGCTAAATAACACATAGTCCACTGTGCTAAATAACACAACACTGTGTGCTAAATAACACATAGTCCACTGTGCTAAATAACACAACACTGTGTGCTAAATAACACATAGTCCACTGTGCTAAATAACACAACACTGTGTGCTAAATAACACATAGTCCACTGTGCTAAATAACACAACACAGTGTGCTAAATAACACATAGTCCACTGTGCTAAATAACACAACACTGTGTGCTAAATAACACACTGTACTAAATAACACAACACTGTGTGCTAAATAACACATAGTCCACTGTGCTAAATAACACAACACTGTGTGCTAAATAACACACTGTGCTAAATAACACAACACTGTGTGCTAAATAACACACTGTGCTAAATAACACAACACTGTGTGCTAAATAACACATAGTCCACTGTGCTAAATAACACAACACTGTGTGCTAAATAACACATAGTCCACTGTGCTAAATAACACAACACTGTGTGCTAAATAACACACTGTGCTAAATAACACGACACTGTGTGCTAAATAACACATAGTCCACTGTGCTAAATAACACAACACTGTGTGCTAAATAACACACTGTGCTAAATAACACAACACTGTGTGCTAAATAACACATAGTCCACTGTGCTAAATAACACAACACTGTGCTAAATAACACATAGTCCACTGTGCTAAATAACACAACACTGTGCTAAATAACACATAGTCCACTGTGCTAAATAACATGTAGTCCACTGTGCTAAATAACACAAAGTCCACTGTGCTAAATAACACAGTCCACTGTGCTAAATAACACAGTCCACTGTGCGAAATAACACAGTCCACTGTGCTAAATAACACAGTCCACTGTGCTAAATAACACACCATGTCACTAAGCTGTGCTACATGTAAATAATCTATCATTTCACACACATATACGACACCGAGGTGGTAAAAAAACACAGCTACATTCCTCAAATGATATTTTTCATTAATTGTACTCAATATTGCTTCTTGTTAACTGCAGCTTGCATCCATCCATTCTTCTACCGCTTGTTAACTGTATAAATACATGTTCAACTACCGCTTGTTAACTGTATAAATACATGTTAAACTACCACTTGTTAACTGTATAAATACATGTTCAACTACCGCTTGTTAACTCTATAAATACATGTTCAACTACCGCTTGTTAACTGTATAAATACATGTTCAACTACCGCTTGTTAACTGTATAAATACATGTTCAACTACCGCTTGTTAACTGTATAAATATATGTTCAACTACCGCTTGTTAACTGTATAAATACATGTTCAACTACCGCTTGTTAACTGTATAAATATATGTTCAACTACCGCTTGTTAACTGTATAAATACATGTTCAACTACCGCTTGTTAACTGTATAAATACATGTTTAACTACCGCTTGTTAACTGTATAAATACATGTTTAACTACCGCTTGTTAACTCTATAAATACATGTTCAACTACCACTTGTTAACTGTATAAATACATGTTCAACTTCCGCTTGTTAACTCTATAAATACATGTTCAACTTCCGCTTGTTAACTGTATAAATACATGTTCAACTTCGGCTTGTTAACTCTATAAATACATGTTCAACTACCGCTTGTTAACTGTATAAATACATGTTCAACTACCGCTTGTTAACTGTATAAATACATGTTTAACTACCGCTTGTTAACTCTATAAATACATGTTCAACTACCACTTGTTAACTGTATAAATACATGTTCAACTACCGCTTGTTAACTGTATAAATACATGTTTAACTACCGCTTGTTAACTGTATAAATACATGCTCAACTACCGCTTGTTAACTCTATAAATACATGTTCAACTACCGCTTGTTAACTGTATAAATACATGTTTAACTACCGCTTGTTAACTCTATAAATACATGTTCAACTACCGCTTGTTAACTGTATAAATACATGTTCATCTACTTCTTGTTAACTGTATAAATACATGTTCAACTACCGCTTGTTAACTGTATAAATACATGTTTAACTACCGCTTGTTAACTGTATAAATACATGTTCAACTACCGCTTGTTAACTCTATAAATACATGTTCAACTACCGCTTGTTAACTGTATAAATACATGTTCAACTACCGCTTGTTAACTCTATAAATACATGTTCAACTACCGCTTGTTAACTGTATAAATACATGTTCAACTACCGCTTGTTAACTGTATAAATACATGTTCAACTACCGCTTGTTAACTCTATAAATACATGTTCAACTACCGCTTGTTAACTCTATAAATACATGTTCAACTACCGCTTGTTAACTCTATAAATACATGTTCAACTACCGCTTGTTAACTGTATAAATACATGTTCAACTACCGCTTGTTAACTGTATAAATACATGTTCAACTACCGCTTGTTAAGTCTATTAATACATGTTCAACTACCGCTTGTTAACTGTATAAATACATGTTCAACTACCGCTTGTTAACTCTATAAATACATGTTCAACTACCGCTTGTTAACTGTATAAATACATGTTCAACTACCGCTTGTTAACTGTATAAATATATGTTCAACTACCGCTTGTTAACTCTATAAATACATGTTTAACTACCGCTTGTTAACTGTATAAATACATGTTCAACTACCGCTTGTTAACTCTATAAATACATGTTCAACTACCGCTTGTTAACTGTATAAATACATGTTCAACTACCGCTTGTTAACTGTATAAATATATGTTCAACTACCGCTTG
Organism: Nerophis ophidion; assembly: GCF_033978795.1. NCBI lineage: Eukaryota > Metazoa > Chordata > Actinopteri > Syngnathiformes > Syngnathidae > Nerophis > Nerophis ophidion. Next base: position 435,559 of record NC_084637.1, on the reverse strand, counting down.
TTAACTCTATAAATACATGTTTAACTACCGCTTGTTAACTGTATAAATACATGTTCAACTACCGCTTGTTAACTCTATAAATACATGTTTAACTACCACTTGTTAACTCTATAAATACATGTTCAACTACCGCTTGTTAACTCTATAAATACATGTTCAACACTGTTTGTTAAACTGGAGCAATTAAACAATAATAACTAGAAATGCAATAGGAAGCACAAACCTCCAACAATTACTAAGAATTAAATAGGAAGACCCAAACCAACAATAATAACTAGAAACTTTAACCTGGTCAAAGTGGATCAAATGGAGTCCAACCTTGTCAAAGCGGATCAAAAGGAGTCCAACCTTGTCAAAGCGGATCAAATGTAGTCCAACCTTGTCAAAGTGGATCAAATGGAGTCCAACCTTGTCGAAGCGGATCAAATGGAGTCCAACCTGGTCAAAGCGGATCAAATGGAGTCCAACCTTGTCGAAGCGGATCAAATGGAGTCCAACCTTGTCGAATTGGATCAAAAGGAGTCCAACCTTGTCAAAGCGGATCAAATGTAGTCCAACCTTGTCAAAGTGGATCAAATGGAGTCCAACCTTGTCGAAGCGGATCAAATGGAGTCCAACCTGGTCAAAGCGGATCAAATGGAGTCCAACCTTGTCGAAGCGGATCAAATGGAGTCCAACCTTGTCGAATTGGATCAAAAGGAGTCCAACCTGGTCAAAGTGGATCAAATGGAGTCCAACTTTGTCAAAGTGGATCAAGTGGAGTCTATCCTTGTCAAAGTGTTTCAGGCTATTCTGGGAAGTGGTGCCATTCGCGCCATGGACATCTTATATGTAGAAGCAGCATTGGCTGCTGTGATGCTAGAAATCGGGCCGCCATCTTGAAGTGGTGATGAGGAGCCAGCGAGCAGCCTACACTAACAGTTGACAGGTAGAAAACAAAGATGCTAAACTGACAGTTGACAGGTAGGAAACAAAGATGCTAAACTGACAGTTGACAGGTAGAAAACAAAGATGCTAAACTGACAGTTGACAGGTAGAAAACAAAGATGCTAAACTGACAGTTGACAGGTAGAAAACAAAGATGCTAAACTGACAGTTGACAGGTAGAAAACAAAGATGCTAAACTGACAGTTGACAGGTAGAAAACAAAGATGCTAAACTGACAGTTGACAGGTAGAAAACAAAGATGCTAAACTGACAGTTAGTTGACAGGTAGAAAACAAAGATGCTAAACTGACAGTAGACAGGTAGAAAACAAAGATGCTAAGCAGACAGTTGACAGGTAGGAAACAAAGATGCTAAACTGACAGTTGACAGGTAGAAAACAAAGATGCTAAACTGACAGTTGACAGGTAGGAAACAAAGATGCTAAACTGACAGTTGACAGGTAGAAAACAAAGATGCTAAACTGACAGTTGACAGGTAGAAAACAAAGATGCTAAACTGAAAGTTGACAGGTAGAAAACAAAGATGCTAAACTGACAGTTAGTTGACAGGTAGAAAACAAAGATGCTAAACTGACAGTTAGTTGACAGGTAGAAAACAAAGATGCTAAACTGACAGTTGACAGGTAGAAAACAAAGATGCTAAACTGACAGTAGACAGGTAGAAAACAAAGATGCTAAGCAGACAGTTGACAGGTAGGAAACAAAGATGCTAAACTGACAGTTGACAGGTAGAAAACAAAGATGCTAAACTGACAGTAGACAGGTAGAAAACAAAGATGCTAAACTGACAATTGACAGGTAGAAAACAAAGATGCTAAACTGACAGTTGACAGGTAGAAAACAAAGATGCTAAACTGACAGTTGACAGGTAGAAAAAAAAGATGCTAAACTGACAGTTGACAGGTAAAAAACAAAGATGCTAAAGTTACAGTTGACAGGTACAAAACAAAGATGCTAAAGTAACAGTTGACAGGTAGAAAACAAAGATGGTAAATTGACAGTTGACAGGTAGAAAACAAAGATGCTAAACTGACGGATGACAGGTAGAAAACAAAGATGCTAAACTGACAGTTGACAGGTAGAAAACAAAGATGCTAAACTGACAGTTGACAGGTAGAAAACAAAGATGCTAAACTGACAGTTGACAGGTAGAAAACAAAGATGCTAAACTGACACTTGACAGGTAGAAAAAAAAGATGCTAAACTGACAGTTGACAGGTAAAAAACCAAGATGCTAAACTGACAGTTGACAGGTAGAAAACAAAGATGATAAACTGACAGTTGACAGGTACAAAACAAAGATGCTAAACTGACAGTTGACAGGTAGAAAACAAAGATGCTAAACAGACAGCTGACAGATCGATAACAAATATGCCAAACTGACAGTTGACAGGTAAAAAACAAAGATGCTAAAGTGACAGTTGACTGGTACAAAACTAAAATGCTAAAGTGACAGTTGACAGGTACAAAACAAAGATGCTAAAGTAACAGTTGACAGGTAGAAAACAAAAATGCTAAACTGACAGTTGACAGGTAGAAAACAAAGATGCTAAACGGACAGTTGACAGGTAGAAAACAAAGATGCTGAACAGACAATTGACAGGTAGAAAACAAAGATGCTAAACTGACACTTGACAGGTAGAAAACAAAGATGCTAAACTGACAGTTGACAGGTAGAAAACAAAGATGCTAAACTGACAGTTGACAGGTAGAAAACAAAGATGCTAAACTGACAGTTGACAGGTAGAAAACAAAGATGCTAAAGTGACAGTTGACAGGTAGAAAACAAAGATACTAAACTGACAGTTGACAGGTAAAAAACAAAGATGCTAAACTGACAGTTGACAGGTAGAAAACAAAAATGCTAAACAGACAGTTGACAGATTGATAACAAAGATGCTAAACTGACAATTGACAGGTAGAAAACAAAGATGCTAAAGTGACAGTTGACAGGTAGAAAACAAAGATGCTAAACTGACAGTTGACAGGTAGAAAACAAAGATGCTAAACTGACAGTTGACAGGTAGAAAACAAAGATACTAAACTGACAGTTGACAGGTAAAAAACAAAGATGCTAAACTGACAGTTGACAGGTAGAAAACAAAAATGCTAAACAGACAGTTGACAGATTGATAACAAAGATGCTAAACTGACAATTGACAGGTAGAAAACAAAGATGCTAAAGTGACAGTTGACTGGTAGAAAACAAAGATGCTAAACTGACAGTTGACAGGTAGAAAACAAAGATGCTAAACTGACAGTTGACAGGCAGAAATCAAAGATGCTAAACTGACAGTTGACAGGTAGAAAACAAATATGCTAAACTGACAGTTTGCATGTAGAAAACAAAGATGCTAAAGTGACAGTTGACAGGTAGAAAACAAAGATGCCAAAGTGACAGTTGACAGGTAGAAAACAAAGATGCTAAACCGACAGTTGACAGTAGAAAACAAAGATGCTAAACTGACAGTTGACAGGTAGAAAACAAAGATGCTAAACCGACAGTTGACAGTAGAAAACAAAGATGCTAAACTGACAGTTGACAGGTAGAAAACAAAGATGCTAAACTGACAGTTGACAGTATAAAACAAAGATGCTAAACTGACAGTTGACAGGTAGAAAACAAAGATAGTGTTCAGTGTTTACCTGCTCAAATGAGCAGAGTCAAATGAACATAGGAATCGGGAGATTACTTTTGACAAGTAAGATTTAACATTAATGTACTATTGGTTGTTTTTTGTGAAAATAATATTAGCACAGAGTTGAGAAGAAGGAAAAATCTTCAACAGTACTGAAATCCTAGCCGCTAGCAAACAAGAGTAGGACAATAAGAGAATTGCTTGTCAATAAAAATAATTACATTAAAAAATGTCATACTTCCATCCATCCATCCATCTTCTACCCGCTTGTCCTTTTTGAGGTTGCGGGGGGTGCTGGAGCCTATCTCAGCTGACTAAGATGATCGAAGTTGAAATAAATGATGAAGATTAAGATTGTAAAAGCCAACAGAGGTAAAAGTTAGGACCACAGTCCAGATTGTGTAGGGGGGTGAGGGTACATATAAATACATATAAAACAATCACTGTCAACATGATCATTTAAGGGAAGAATGTAAGACAAAATATCAATACAAAGTGTCAAGACAGAATAAAATCTCTGCTGCTGCAGCAACAGAGATACAGTCTAAAAGATATATAGATATCTAATGTAGGCACCAGCGCCCCCTGCCACCCCAAAGTGAATAAGCGGTAGAAAATGGATGGATGTTTTCATACATTGTTTATGTAGGACATATATATATATATATATATATATATATATATATATATATATATATATATATATATATATATATATATATATATATATATATAAATAAATATATATATATATACATACATATATATATATATAAATATATATACATACATATATATATATATATACACACATACATATACATATATATATACATATATATATATATATATATATATATATATATATATATATATATATATATATATATATATATACACACATACATATACATATATATATATATATATATATATATATATATATATATATATATATACATACACACCTGTGTATTGGTTGGGACATCCCTGCGCTGCTGATCCGCCGCCGCTTGTGATGGTTTCCTGCTGGCTCCACTGTGGACGGGACTCTATCTGCTGTGTTGGATCCACTTTGGACTGGACTCTCACGGTTGTGTTGGATCCGCTATGGATTGAACTTTCACAGTATCGTGTTAGACCTGCTCGACATCCATTGCTTTCGGTTCCCCTAGAGGGGGAAACCCACATATGCGGTCCTCTCCAAGGTTTCTTATAGTCATCATTGTCACCGACGTCCCACTGGGTGTGAGTTTTCCTTGCCCTTATGTGGGCTCTACCGAGGATGTCGTTGTGGTTTGTACAGCCCTTTGAGACACTAGTGATTTAGGACTATATAAATAATCATTGATTGATTTATAACCTAATCATATTGTTTCTTCAATTTAAAAATATCTGACCGTTTTATCCCCCTTCTCTGGGATTATATTCCCAGTTTTGATCTGGTCACTTATAGCATAAAATAATATTCTATTACTGTCAAGCAAACTATGAATAATAAAGCATGTGTCCTTTATCATAGCTGCACGTATGACAAATAGTGTGTGAAAATGAGCGGTATTGAGTGAAGTAAGATGAATGAAATGTGCAGACACTTCATTGCTCTGACAAATGAATTGCACTTAGTGGAGAGGATCACCACTCCAAGATGGCGGCCCCGCGTCTCGCCAGTAGCGCTCCATGCTGCGTCCCCTTGCAACATGTCACCACCTAATCGTGTATTAGCACCACTGCCGGACTACTTTAAACTTATTTCAACTCTTCAGCACACAACAAAACAACAACAAAGAAGATATTAAATCATTGTGGAGAAGAGCAAAATAATATACCGATACACGATAAATTAAAATAATAATAAACCGCAAAAAGTGTTGGAAAACATGTGTTTTTTTAGTACGTAAAATTCCATTCTGTTTTTTTTAAGGCGGTCTGTCGTAACGTTTTTAGCATTCACGCTGACATTGTGAGTTGTTGTATTAGTGTTCCTAAAAACAGACATACTGCCCCCCAGATACATTTGTGTTTCCTAAAACTGGCCCCCGAGTCTAAATAATAGCCCAGGCCTGCCATAAACGGCATATTTATACAATACATCACCTCCATGTTAAATACATGTTTTCACGGGAAGGAGAAACGTATTTTGAAGGTTTGGCGGCAGTAATCTTGTCTACTTGCTTTCCTTTTCTTTCCGTGACATATTTCGCCGGTGTTGAAAGTGCCTTGACGTCATGAGTCATGGAGTCATGGAGTCATGGAGTCAAGGAGTCATGATGCCAAGTCCGCCGGGTCCATTCACGTCACACACCTCACCTTCGACAATGAAGACCCTCCTAATAAAAAAATAAATAAATAAAAAAGACCCTCCAAATGAACAGCGCGCGAGATGCATACGTCACCGGAACCGGAAACTGCGCTGTTTGAATCCAGGCTTACATTTGTTCCGCTCTTGTTTCTCGGGGAATGTTTTGAAAGAGGCGCATTGAAAGGAGCAGGAAGTGTTGAGGTCGCCTGCCTGCGGACCACAAGGTAACAAGTTCGTCCAAATAACCTTCACCAAAAGCTGTTAATCACACATTGTTTCTGTCACTGGACACACATACTTACTGGCTGCTCTTTACAGCCTTGCAAATAACCTTCACCGAGCTCCTTTCACAAACCTAAGCTTTGGAATTGTTAGTTCAACCAAGCACGCACTTGGATTCATATTGTTGTTGATGAATGATTGTAAAGGTCATACTATTGTTGATGAATGATTGTAAAGGTCATACTATTGTTGATGAATGATTGTAAAGGTCATACTATTGTTGATGAATGATTGTAAAGGTCATACTATTGTTGATGAATGATTGTAAAGGTCATACTATTGTTGTTGTTAATGAATGATTGTAAAGGTCATAATGTTGTTGATGAATGATTGTAAAGGTCATACTATTGTTGATGAATGATTGTAAAGGTCATACTATTGTTGATGAATGATTGTAAAGGTCATACTATTGTTGATGAATGATTGTAAAGGTCATACTATTGTTGTTGTTAATGAATGATTGTAAAGGTGATACTATTGTTGATGAATGATTGTAAACGTCATATTGTTGTTGATGAATGATTGTAAAGGTCATACTATTGTTGATGAATGATTGTAAAGGTCATACTATTGTTGATGAATGATTGTAAAGGTCATACTATTGTTGATGAATGATTGTAAAGGTCATACTATTGTTGATGAATGATTGTAAAGGTCATACTATTGTTGATGAATGATTGTAAAGGTCATACTATTGTTGATGAATGATTGTAAAGGTCATAACATTGTTGATGAATGATTGTAAAGGTCATACTATTGTTGATGAATGATTGTAAAGGTCATACTATTGTTGTTGTTAATGAATGATTGTAAAGGTGATACTATTGTTGATGAATAATTGCAAAGGTCATATTGTTGTTGATGAATGATTGTAAAGGTCATATTGTTGTTGATGAATGATTGTAAAGGTCATACTATTGTTGATGAATGATTGTAAAGGTCATATTGTTGTTGATGAATGATTGTAAAGGTCATACTATTGTTGATGAATGATTGTAAAGGTCATACTATTGTTGATGAATGATTGTAAAGGTCATACTATTGTTGATGAATGATTGTAAAGGTCATAATATTGTTGATGAATGATTGTAAAGGTCATACTATTGTTGATGAATGATTGTAAAGGTCATACTATTGTTGTTGTTAATGAATGATTGTAAAGGTGATACTATTGTTGATGAATAATTGCAAAGGTCATATTGTTGTTGATTAATGATTGTAAAGGTCATATTGTTGTTGATGAATGATTGTAAAGGTCATACTATTGTTGATGAATGATTGTAAAGGTCATATTGTTGTTGATGAATGATTGTAAAGGTCATACTATTGTTGATGAATGATTGTAAAGGTCATACTATTGTTGTTGTTAATGAATGATTGTAAAGGTGATACTATTGTTGATGAATAATTGCAAAGGTCATATTGTTGTTGATGAATGATTGTAAAGGTCATATTGTTGTTGATGAATGATTGTAAAGGTCATATTGTTGTTGATGAATGATTGTAAAGGTGATACTATTGTTGTTGTTGATGAATGATTGTAAAGGTGATACTATTGTTGTTGTTGATGAATGATTGTAAAGGTCATACTATTGTTGATGAATGATTGTAAAGGTCATACTATTGTTGATGAATAATTGCAAAGGTCATATTGTTGTTGATGAATGATTGTAAAGGTCATATTGTTGTTGATGAATGATTGTAAAGGTCATACTATTGTTGATGAATGATTGTAAAGGTCATACTATTGTTGATGAATGATTGTAAAGGTCATGTTGCTGTTGATGAATGATTGTAAAGGTGATACTATTGTTGATGAATAATTGCAAAGGTCATATTGTTGTTGATGAATGATTCTAAAGGTCATGTTGTTGTTGATGAATGATTCTAAAGGTCATACTATTGTTGTTGAATGATTGTAAAGGTCATGTTGTTGTTGATGAATGATTGTAAAGGTCATATTGTTGTTGATGAATGATTGTAAAGGTGATACTATTGTTGATGAATAATTGCAAAGGTCATATTGTTGTTGATGAATGATTGTAAAGGTCATATTGTTGTTGATGAATGATTGTAAAGGTCATACTATTGTTGATGAATGATTGTAAAGGTCATACTATTGTTGATGAATGATTGTAAAGGTCATACTATTGTTGATGAATGATTGTAAAGGTAATACTATTGTTGATGAATGATTGTAAAGGTCATGTTGTTGTTGATGAATGATTGTAAAGGTAATACTATTGTTGATGAATGATTGTAAAGGTAATACTATTGTTGATGAATGATTGTAAAGGTCATGTTGTTGTTGATGAATGATTGTAAAGGTAATACTATTGTTGATGAATGATTGTAAAGGAAATACTATTGTTGATGAATGATTATAAAGGTCATGTTGTTGTTGATGAATGATTGTAAAGGTCATATTGTTGTTGATGAATGATTGTAAAGGTCATACTATTGTTGATGGATGATTGTAAAGGTCATATTGTTGTTGATGAATGATTGTAAATGTCATATTGTTGTTGATGAATGATTGTAAAGGTCATACTATTGTTGATGAATGGTTGTAAAGGTCAAACTGTTGTTGATGAATGGTTGTAAAGGTCAAACTGTTGTTGATGAATGATTGTAAAGGTCATGTTGTTGATGAATGATTGTAAAGGCCATACTATTGTTGATGAATGATTGTAAAGGTCATATTGTTGTTGATGAATGATTGTAAAAGTCTTATTGTTGCTGATGAATGAGTGTAAAGGTCACATTGTTGTTGATGAGTGATTGTAAAGGTCATGTTGTTGATGAGTGATTGTAAAGGTCATATTGTTGTTGATTAATGATTGTAAGGTCATATTGTTGTTGATTAATGATTGTAAAGGTCATACTATTGTTGATGAATGATTGTAAAGGTCATGTTGCTGATGAATGATTGTAAAGGTCATATTGTAGTTGATGAATGATTGTAAATGTCATATTGTTGTTGATGAATGATTGTAAAGGTCATACTATTGTTGATGAATAATTGTAAAGGTCATATTGTTGTTGATGAATGATTGTAAAGGTCATACTATTGTTGATGAATAATTGTAAAGGTCATATTGTTGTTGATGAATGATTGTAAAGGTCATATTGTTGTTGGAACATGCATTGATCAATTTAATAAGAAAATGTTCGAGTTATATGAAAAATATAATGATAAGATGATCTTGATTTGTGGTGACTTTAACATTGATTTGATGAAATATAATGATCACATGAAAACCACTGATTTTGTTAATCTTATGTTTAGCTTGAGTTTCTTTCCACTAATTGTAAAACCTAGCAGAATAACAAAGGACAGCCTAACATTAATTGATAATATGTTTATAAATGTATTTGATGGGAAGAGAAAAAGTGGACTATTAGTGACTGATGTAAGTGATCACTTGCCTGTTTTTACAGTGATCCAAATGAACAACGAGCCAAACTTACACACAAAAAGACAAATAAATAATTTTGTTAGAATAAAATCACCAGAAGCAGTTAATGCATTCAAAGCTGATCTTTTAAATCAAGACTGGCAAAATGTTTTTGTGGAGGATACTAATGAAGCATACGATACATTCCTGGATATATTTCTGACACTTTATGACCATCATTGTCCATTGAGAGAATATAAGCAAAATACTAAAACGAGGGAAAAACCATGGATAACAAGGGGTTTAGTAAAAGCCTGTAAAAAAAAAAAAGACTTTACAAGGAATTTATTAAGAATCGAACAAAGGAAAATGAGGACAAATATAAAAAGTATAAAAACAGATTGACATGTATCATGAGGCTGCAACAAAAAAACTATTATGAACAATTGCTGCATAAACATAAAAATAATATCATTGAAACCTGGCATGTGCTTAATACTATGATTAAAAAATCTAGCAATAAGGACTTTACAGCATATCTGGTAAAAGATGACAACTCAATTATTGAAAATATAGAAGAAATAGCTGAGGAATTCAATAAGTTTTTTGTGAATGTTGGCCCAAATTTGGTAAAAAATATTAATTTAAAAATGAAGCATGAGAAAAAGTTAAAGCCTGTATCTCACATAAACAATTCAATGTTTCTTGGTGGAGTTTGTGAAAGTGATGTGTCAGAAGTGGTCAGAAAGTTTAAAAATAAAAAAATCTGTCGATGGTAACAAGGTGGATATGTCACTTGTCAAAGAAGTGATGGATTGTGTCCTGAAGCCGTTTACTTATATATGCAATAAATCTTTATCAACTGGAATTTTTCCTGACAAAATGAAAATCGCAAAAGTTATTCCAATTTATAAAAATGGTGATAAACATATGGTCTCAAATTACAGACCTGTGTCCTTACTACCTCAATTTGCAAACATTCTTGAAAAATTATTTGTAAATAGACTTGATAAGTTTATTGACAAACATGAGCTATTGAATGAGCATCAGTGTGGCTTCAGGAGTAATCGATCTACATCCCGAGTAGTGATGGACTTTGTAGAAAACATAACTACAGCAATAGAAACCAAGCAACACACCATTGGAGTATTTATTGACTTATGTAAAGCTTTTGACACAATCCATCATTCCTTACTTCTGCAGAAATTGGAAAAATATGGCATAAGAGGTGTTTCGCAACAGTGGTTAAGTAGTTATTTAAGTAACAGATCTCAATATGTGGAAATGAATAAGACTAAATCACAGCCAAGAAGAGTAACTTGTGGGGTTCCACAAGGCTCGGTATTGGGACCTAAGTTATTTATACTCTACCTAAAGGATATTTGTTCAGTATCTAATAAATTGAAATGTATTATGTTTACAGAGTATACAAATGTTTATTGTTCAGGAGAAGACTTGAAGGAAGTGTTGAGGATAATAGAGGTTGAGTTAATTCAGCTAATAAAGTAGTTTGATATTAATAAGTTATCATTAAATGATAAGAAAACTAAATTTATGGTGTTTAGTGGTGCAAGGACAAATTGTGAAGCTAAATTAAAATTAAATCAAGTGGAAATTGATTGAGTATTTGAAACTAAATTCTTGGGAATAATAATTGATCATAAACTGTGTTGGAAACCGCATATTGAATATATAAAAGGAAAAATATCCAAATCTATTGCTATTCTTTTTAAAGTAAGACACATGCTGAATAAGACATGCCTGCACATGTTGTATTATTCTTTTATGTTTCCATATTTAACGTATTGTGATGAAATTGAGGGAAATGTTTATAAAACAAACATAGACCCAATAATAAAACTTCCAAAAAGGGTCATTAGAATAATACACAAAGCCTGCTACTATGAACATACCAATCCATTATTTATAAGTTCAAATGTGTTAACATTTTCAGACATTGTGTTTTTAAAAAAACATGGAAATTATGTTTGGAGTAAAGAACAACAGCCTTCCAGCTTGTATTCTCAGGCTATTTCATTTAAGAGGAGAAATCTATAATTTACGGGGGATATCAATTTTTGAAATAGGTAAGGCGAGAACAAACAAATATAAAATACAAATGTATTACAGTTTTAGGAATTAAATGGTGGAAGAAGCTCAGTGATGAGCTAAAGACATGCACTTCTTTGGTAAGGTTTAAGAAAACATTGAAAGGTGAAATAATTGAAAATTATAAAATATAGTAACAATTACTTTCATCCCATTGATTTTTGATGTTTTTTTCTTTTAACGTTGATGTTCCAGGCAATCTAATCTTCTGTGAAGGTATAGGATAGGCAAATATAAGCTTTGGCTTCAGCCTATTCCTTTTTGGTCATTCTTTTTCTTTTCTTTCGTGTGTAAATTCGCATTATTGTATACATATAACATGTACTGTAAAACTGATCACACAAAATGGTTGATTGATTTGATTGATTATATGACAGAAATAAACTTATTTCATTCATTCATTCATTCATTCATACTATTGTAATGAATGATATTAAAGGTCATGTTGTTGATGAATGATTGTAAAGGTCATACTATTGTTGATGAATGATTGTAAAGGTCGTATTGTTGTTAATAAATGATTGTAAAGGTCATACTATTGTTGATGAATGATTGTAAAGGTCGTATTGTTGTTAATAAATTAATAAATGATTATAAAGGTCATACAATGTTTGATGAATGATTGTAAAGGTCATACTATTGTTAATGAATGATTGTAAAGGTCATACTATTGTTGATGAATGATTGTAAAGGTCATGTTGTTGATGAATGATCGTAAAGGTCATATTGTTGTTGATGAATGATTGTAAAGGTCATATTGTTGTTGATGAATGATTGTAAAGGTCTTATTGTTGTTAATGAATGATTGTAAAGGTCATACTATTGTTGATGAATGATTGTAAAGGTCATGTTGTTGATGAATGATTGTAAAGGTTATATTGTAGTTGATGAATGATTTTAAAGGTCATGTTGTTGATGAATGATTGTAAAGGTCATACTATTGTTGATGAATGATAGTAAAGGTTATATTGTAGTTGATGAATGATTTTAAAGGTCATGTTGTTGATGAATGATTGTAAAGGTCATACTATTGTTGATGAATGATAGTAAAGGTCATGTTGTTGATGAATGATTGTAAAGGTCATATTGTTGTTGATGAATGATTGTAAAGGTCATGTTGTTGATGAATGATTGCAAGGGTCATACTATTGTTGATGAATAATTGTAAAGGTCATATTGTTGTTGATGAATGATTGCAAGGGTCATACTATTGTTGATGAATAATTGTAAATGTCATATTGTTGTTGATGAATGATTGTAAAGGTCATATTGTTGTCGATGAATGATTGTAAAGGTCATACTATTGTTGATGAATGATTGTAAAGGTCATGTTGTTGATGAATGATTGTAAAGGTCATACTATTGTTGATGCATGATTGTAAAGGTCATGTTGTTGATGAATGATTGTAAAGGTCATATTGTTGTTGATGAATGATTGTAAAGGTCATATTGTTGTTGATGAATGATTGTAAAGGTCATACTATTGTTGATGAATGATTGTAAAGGTCATGTTGTTGATGAATGATTGTAAAGGTCATATTGTAGTTGATGAATGATTGCAAAGGTTATACTATTGTTGATGAATAATTGTAAAGGTGATATTGTTGTTTATGAATGATTTTAGAGGTCATATTGTTGTTGATGAATGATTGTAAAGGTCATACTATTGTTGATGAATGATTGTAAAGGACATATTGTTGTTGAATGATTGTAAAGGACATATTGTTGTTGATGAATGATTGTAAAGGTCATACTATTGTTGATGAATGATTGTAAAGGTCATATTGTTGTTGATGAATGATTGTAAAGGTCATACTATTGTTGACGAATGATTGTAAAGGTCATATTGTTGTTGATGAATGATCATAAAGGTCATATCGGGCGAGGGCGTATACGTATGTGACGTTTGAGGTGACAGACAGTATGTGACGTGTGTAAGAACCTGCGCTTATACTCTGTGAGAAGGAGACACAAGAAGGAGTGGGAAAGGCCTGTAGTGTAATGCCCGCAGCTAAAAACAACTGCGTGAGAACCTATACTCGGATATTACGATATAGTCATTTTCTATATCGCACAGAGACAAACCCGCGATATATCGCGTATATCGATATATCGCCTAGCCCTAGCAGAAATGTTACAATATGTTACTGCGTATCTCAGCAGCCAAGTTGGGAGTTTTGAAATGGTACTGTTGTCACCCATACATCCATCCATTTTCTACCACCTATTCCCTTTGGAGTCACGGGGGGCGCTGGTGCCTATCTCAGCTACAATCGGGTGGAAAGCGGGGTACACCCTGGACAAGTCGCCACTTCATCGCAGTACTGTTATCACTTGTATGCCAAATAATGTATTCTGATATACATTGGATGCAATGGGCAGCACGGTGGGACAAAGGTTAGTGCATGTGCCTCACAATTCGAAGGTCCTGAGTAGTCCTGGATTCAATCTCGGGCTCGGGATCTTTCTGTGTGAAGTCTGCATGTTCTCCGGCTTCCTCCCACCGCCAAAAACATGCACCTGGGCATAGGTTGATTGGCAACACTAAATGGTCCCTCGTGTGTGAACGTGAGTGTGAATGTCGTCTGTCTATCTGTGTTGGCCCTGTGATGAGGTGGCGACTTGTCCAGGGTGTACCCCGCCCTCTGCCCGAATTCAGCTGAGATAGGCTCCAGCACCCCCCGTGACCCCGAACGGGACAAGCGGTAGAAAATGGATGGATGGATTGGCTGCAATTTTTATTGCAATATACATTTAGACCATATCACCCGTCCCTAATAATCATCACACAGTCTTCACGTCTGAACAAAAAATGATAAATTTTGTCATTTAAATTTAGTTCATAACTTCATAGGGTTCAATCATTTATGTATTTGTTTAATTGATTTTAAGAATGAGCTGTATTAATTACTTGTTGACCGACTGAACATTTTGCTATCTGATACAGATAAAAATGGAGGGATGGTCTAAAAGGGATCCATCTGATCAGCCATCTGTTGTTGCTGCTCAAGTTCCCTTTCTACACCTGTGCAACACTTTCGAAAAGATCCAGAAGTCAAAACTGCGTCCAGAAAAGACCAAGATCCTTGGCGATTTTATTAAGTCGTGGAGGGAGTTCCATTGCGCCCTGCATAAAGATGACACCAAAACAACAGACTCTTTCTACCCGGCAATGCGTCTCATCGTTCCTTCATTTGAGAGAGAGCGAATGGCATATGGCATAAAGGAAAGCATGTTGGCTAAACTTTACATTGATGTACTATGCCTCCCAAAGAATGGCCCGGAAGCCAATAAACTGTTAAACTACCGCGCGCCAACCACCTCCCAAGGAGAGTCGGGCGACTTTGCTGGCATGGCATACTTTGTGCTAAAGAAACGCTGCACCGGGCAAGGAAAGCTCAGCCTTCAAGAAGTTAATGACTTTCTGGATTCGGTGGCCATCAACAACGCTAGCAAGAAAAAAGATCTTGTAAAACAAAGTCTGCTACACCTAATTCAACAGAGTTCTGCTCTTGAGCAGAAATGGCTCATTAGAATAATTGTGAAGGACATGAAGCTCGGCATCAGCAAGGAAACTGTCCTTCAAGTCTTCCACCCAGATGCTGCTGAGCTTTACAATGTGACCACGGACTTGAACAAGGTGTGTCAGCAGCTCCACAACCCCTCAGTGTCTTTGAGTGAGGTTTCCATTGGACTTTTCTCTGCCTTCAAGCCCATGTTGGCAGGTGTGTCTAACATCCGAAATGTAGAGAAGCAAATGGAAAACAGCCCTTTTTACATCGAAACCAAGTTGGATGGTGAGCGAATACAACTGCATAAAGATGGCGAAGTTTACAAGTACTTTAGCCGGAATGCCTTTGAATATACACAGCAGTTCGGTGGATCGCCTTTAGAGGGCTCACTGACACCATACATACACAATGTCTTTAAAAGCCACATTGTCACTTGTATCCTTGACGGAGAGATGATGGCTTACAACCCGACCACAAAGACTTTCATGCAGAAAGGGAGCAAGTTTGACATTAAGAGATTGATGGAAGATTCAGAGTTGCAGACCTGCTACTGCGTGTTTGACGTGCTTTTAGTCAACGGCCAAAAGCTTGGCAATGAAGTGCTGAAAAAACGTCATGAGATCTTACAGACAGTTTTCACTCCGGTTCATGGAAGAATCCACTTGGTGCCCAAAACAGAAGCCAGAACTATGCAGGAGGTGGTGAATTCCCTTAATGATGCCATAGACAACCGAGAAGAGGGAATCATGGTAAAGAATCCGTTATCTTTGTACAAACCGGACAAAAGAGGTGAGGGATGGTTGAAAATAAAGCCAGAATATGTGGATGGCTTGATGGATAAGCTTGATGTTCTAATTGTTGGCGGCTATTGGGGTAAAGGAAAACGTGGCGGTATGATGTCCCATTTTCTATGTGCTGTTGCCGAAGCAGCAGAGCCCGGTGAGAAACCTTCCCTTTTTCATACGCTCTGCCGCATTGGTTCTGGCTACACGATGAAAGAGCTGTATGACCTTGGCCTAAGGCTTGCAAAGCACTGGAAAGTTTACAGAAAAAATGACCCACCATCCAACATTCTTTGTGCAACTGAGAAGCCTGAAGTCTATATCGAGCCATGCAACTCGGTCATCTTGCAAGTGAAGGCGGCTGAGATAGTCAGCAGCGACATGTATAAAACCAACTGCACACTGCGCTTTCCGAGGATAGAAAATATCCGTAACGACAAGGAGTGGCATCAGTGCATGACCCTAGCAGAGCTGAACCATTTCTCTAACAAGGCATCAGGGAAACTCGCCTCGCGGCACCTTCATATTGACGTTGCTGGCGAACCACAGAGAAAAAAGCGCAAAGTGCCTGCCAAAATCAAGAAGATGGTCGAAATAATAGACCACTTTAAGCCCCAGGATCTCTCGGCTGTTACCAAAGAGACAGACATCTTTCAGGATTTGGAGTTCTGCATACTCAATGGGACACAGGATCATCCGAAAGCCAAGCTGGAGAAGGGTCTGGCCAGGTAAGTAAATTGAAACATGATGAAAATGACAAGCCAAGGTGGTATAGTTACGTACTAGAATAAAATGTCTGTGTTGTCTTTCTTTTAGTTGTGGTGGTACAGTCGTTCAGAACCCGGGACAAGACACCTATTGTGTGATCGCCGGCTTGGAAAACATGCGTGTGAAAAACCTGATTTTGTCCAACCAACATGATGTAGTGTGGGCCTCCTGGCTGCTGGAGTGCCTGGAGCAGAAGCAATTTGTTCCATGGCAACCCCGCCACATGATCCACATGTCACCGCCCACCAAGGAGCGCTTCACTAAGGAGTATGACAGCTATGGCGACAGCTATTTTGCAGACACTGATGTGCAGCAACTTCGGGAAGTGTTTGGCCGCGTTGGAAAGAGGAGCACTGGACTAAGGGCTGCAAATGTCTGCCAGGTAGAAGAGCGATATGGCTGGGATGACCTTCCGACCAGTATGTTCAGACCTTTCACAGTTTATTTTGATAGAAACGCTAGCTCTTTGGATATTCGAGGCCTGGAGTTCCGTTACTATGGAGGCACAGTGGTGCAGAAGTTGGAAGAAGGGGTGTCGCATGTTGTCATCGCAGAGGAAACCAGACTTGAGGCGTTGAGGAAGTCCAGGCGCAGCTTTAAGAAGAAGTTTAAAATTGTCAGAGACTCTTGGGTGACTGATTCAATTAAGAAACGACACCTGATAAATGAAGATGACTATTTGGTTTGAAAAGTGGCATGCGGTGAGGTTTATTGTTTGCTAAAGCAATGACTTTGAGAAATGTTTCAAACACTCATGTTTTGACACAGATTTTACTGTAAATGCAATAAAAAACCTTGATTGCTTCCTTAGGGTTAAATGATTCCATTCTAAAGTTGTGATGATATTTGCATAGGTTTTAAATGAATACTTGTAAGGCCCAGAAGACAATTAAAGAGTTCTGGAGGCTTTCATACAATGTGGCTTACATAGTTCATTTTTTCTCTCCTAAATGATTGTATTCTTCTCCAGGAGTGCACAATCTAAACTTTGCGTGTAATTAATTGTAATTTGATTCTTTGTAAGTGCTGTACTCTAATCAAATAAATAGTGTTATGTAGTTCTTAAGGTATTATTTGTTTTACAGTAAAGCTGTACTCGGCTGTCAAACAGATGCTGAGCTGCAAAGGTAGGTTAAAACTCTCTAAACCTCCCACAACAATGACATTATTGTGTTTTTATTCTTCCAAAATGCCACCACAAAGTCTTAGGACTCATTCATATGTCATAACCTTCATTTCCTTCGCCTCCAGGCTACTGAAATCTACCTACCCGTGGTGCCCTGGGCCTTGTGTTTAAAGTTGCATCAATTACAGGTGAAACGCAATACATTTAAATATCGTGCAAACGTCCATTCATTTCTGCAATTCAACTTCAAATGAGAAATTAATAAGATGCAAACACATTACATGCAAAATGAGATATATCAAGCCTTTATTTGTTATTATTTTCATGATCAATGCTTACAGTTTTTGAAAACCTTTAATTTTCTGAGATTTTCAATTCAAGGTTTTCACAAACTGTTAGCCATAATCGTCAAAATGTATTTTTAAACGAATGCTTGATATATCCAATGTCTTATATTACTTTCACCTTGTAAATCTAATTGGTGAAAGAAACTAACATTTGCACAATATTAGATGTATTATTTAAGCTTCACTTTTATGTCTTTGGAGTGGGTGATGAGAGAGCATTTCCAATTGAGGTGCTGGAAACGACATACTAAGTTCCGATTGTGTTATGAATACATTGCACATTTCCATGTACAACGCAGTCACCCACACTGCACTATTTTTATATTCCAGGTGATGCCAAATTGTGTATGACTGGCAGGCGCAAATTACAGGTGGTGAACTATTATTTAGTCATAAATAACTGAGTCTGTAGGGCAAAAAATTATCCTTTGTGTAAAAAGAATCTGACAGGAGCGCTGTCGTGATAATGAATGTTGAGAGATTGTAGTACTATTGTTGTGTTGTGATAATGCATGTTGAGAGATTTTATTACTATTGTTGTGTCGTGATAATGCATGTTGAGAGATTTTAGTACTATTGTTGTGTCGTGATAATGCATGTTGAGAGATTTTAGTACTATTGTTGTGTCGTGATAATGCATGTTGAGAGATTTTAGTACTATTGTTGTATCACGATAATGCATGTTGAGAGATTTTAGTACTACTGTTGTGTCGTGATAATGCATGTTGAGAGATTTTAGTACTATTGTTGTATCACGATAATGCATGTCGAGAGATTTTAGTACTATTGTTGTGTCGTGATAATGCATGTTGAGAGATTTTAGTACTATTGTTGTATCACGATAATGCATGTTGAGAGATTTTAGTACTATTGTTGTGTCGTGATAATGCATGTTGAGAGATTTTAGTACTATTTTTGTGTCGTGATAATGCATGTTGAGAGATTGTAGTACTATTGTTGTGTCGTGATAATGCATGTTGAGAGATTTTAGTACTATTGTTGTGTCGTGATAATGCATGTTGAGAGATTTTAGTACTATTGTTGTGTCGTGATAATGCATGTTGAGAGATTTTAGTACTATTGTTGTATCACGATAATGCATGTTGAGAGATTTTAGTACTATTGTTGTGTCGTGATAATGAATGTTGAGAGATTGTAGTACTATTGTTGTGTTGTGATAATGCATGTTGAGAGATTTTATTACTATTGTTGTGTCGTGATAATGCATGTTGAGAGATTTTAGTACTATTGTTGTGTCGTGATAATGCATGTTGAGAGATTTTAGTACTATTGTTGTGTCGTGATAATGCATGTTGAGAGATTTTAGTACTATTGTTGTATCACGATAATGCATGTTGAGAGATTTTAGTACTACTGTTGTGTCGTGATAATGCATGTTGAGAGATTTTAGTACTATTGTTGTATCACGATAATGCATGTCGAGAGATTTTAGTACTATTGTTGTGTCGTGATAATGCATGTTGAGAGATTTTAGTACTATTGTTGTATCACGATAATGCATGTTGAGAGATTTTAGTACTATTGTTGTGTCGTGATAATGCATGTTGAGAGATTTTAGTACTATTTTTGTGTCGTGATAATGCATGTTGAGAGATTGTAGTACTATTGTTGTGTCGTGATAATGCATGTTGAGAGATTTTAGTACTATTGTTGTGTCGTGATAATGCATGTTGAGAGATTTTAGTACTATTGTTGTGTCGTGATAATGCATGTTGAGAGATTTTAGTACTATTGTTGTATCACGATAATGCATGTTGAGAGATTTTAGTACTATTGTTGTGTCGTGATAATGCATGTTGAGAGATTTTAGTACTATTGTTGTATCACGATAATGCATGTTGAGAGATTTTAGTACTATTGTTGTGTCGTGATAATGCATGTTGAGAGATTTTAGTACTATTGTTGTGTCGTGATAATGCATGTTGAGAGATTTTAGTACTATTGTTGTGTCGTGATAATGCATGTTGAGAGATTTTCGTACTATTGTTGTGTCGTGATAATGCATGTTGAGAGATTTTAGTACTATTGTTGTATCGCGATAATGCATGTTGAGAGATTTTAGTACTATTGTTGTGTCGTGATAATGCATGTTGAGAGATTTTAGTAGTATTGTTGTATCGTGATAATGAATGTTGAGAGATTTTAGTACTATTGTTGTGTCGTGATAATGCATGTTGAGACATTTTAGTACTATTGATGTATCGCGATAATGCATGTTGAGAGATTTTAGTACTATTGTTGTATCGCGGTCATGCATGTTGAGAGATTTTAGTACTATTGTTGTGTCATGATAATGCATTTTGAGAGATTTTATTACTATTGTTGTATCGCGATAATGCATGTTGAGAGATTTTAGTACTATTGTTGTATCGTGGTAATGCATGTTGAGAGATTTTAGTACTATTGTTGTGTCGTGATAATGCATGTTGAGAGATTTTAGTACTATTGTTGTATCGCGATAATGCATGTTGAGAGATTTTAGTACTATTGTTGTATCGCGATAATGCATGTTGAGAGATTTTAGTACTATTGTTGTGTCGTGATAATGCATGTTGAGAGATTTTAGTAGTATTGTTGTATTGCGATAATGCATGTTGAGAGATTTTAGTGCTATTGTTGTATCGTGATAATGCATGTTGAGAGATTTTAGTACTATTGTTGTGTCGTGATAATGCATGTTGAGAGATTTTAGTACTATTTTTGTGTCGTGATAATGCATGTTGAGAGATTTTAGTAGTATTGTTGTATCGTGATAATGCATGTTGAGAGATTTTAGTACTATTGTTGTGTCGTGATAATGCATGTTGAGAGATTTTAGTAATATTGTTGTATCGTGATAATGAATGTTGAGAGATTTTAGTACTATTGTTGTGTCGTGATAATGCATGTTGAGAGATTTTAGTACTATTGTTGTATCGCGATAATGCATGTTGAGAGATTTTAGTACTATTGTTGTATCGCGCAAATGCATGTTGAGAGATTTTAGTACTATTGTTGTGTCGTGATAATGCATGTTGAGAGATTTTAGTACTATTGTGGGTCGTGATAATGCATTTTGAGAGATTTTAGTACTATTGTTGTATTGCGATAATGCATGTTGAGAGATTTTAGTACTATTGTTGTATCGTGATAATGCATGTTGAGAGATTTTAGTACTATTGTTGTATCGTGATAATGCATGTTGAGAGATTTTAGTACTATTGTTGTATCGCGATAATGCATGTTGAGAGATTTTAGTACTATTGTTGTGTCGTGATAATGCATGTTGAGAGATTTTAGTACTATTGTTGTATCACGATAATGCATGTTGAGAGATTTTAGTACTATTGTTGTGTCGTGATAATGCATGTTGAGAGATTTTAGTACTATTGTTGTATCACGATAATGCATGTTGAGAGATTTTAGTACTATTGTTGTGTCGTGATAATGCATGTTGAGAGATTTTAGTACTATTGTTGTGTCGTGATAATGCATGTTGAGAGATTTTAGTACTATTGTTGTGTCGTGATAATGCATGTTGAGAGATTTTCGTACTATTGTTGTGTCGTGATAATGCATGTTGAGAGATTTTAGTACTATTGTTGTATCGCGATAATGCATGTTGAAAGATTTTAGTACTATTATTGTGTCGTGATAATGCATGTTGAGAGATTTTAGTAGTATTGTTGTATCGTGATAATGAATGTTGAGAGATTTTAGTACTATTGTTGTGTCGTGATGATGCATGTTGAGACATTTTAGTACTATTGATGTATCGCGATAATGCATGTTGAGAGATTTTAGTACTATTGTTGTATCACGATAATGCATGTTGAGAGATTTTAGTACTATTGTTGTGTCGTGATAATGCATGTTGAGAGATTTTAGTACTATTTTTGTGTCGTGATAATGCATGTTGAGATATTGTAGTACGATTGTTGTGTCGTGATAATGCATGTTGAGAGATTTTAGTACTATTGTTGTGTCGTGATAATGCATGTTGAGAGATTTTAGTACTATTGTTGTGTCGTGATAATGCATGTTGAGAGATTTTAGTACTATTGTTGTATCACGATAATGCATGTTGAGAGATTTTAGTACTATTGTTGTGTCGTGATAATGCATGTTGAGAGATTTTAGTACTATTGTTGTATCACGATAATGCATGTTGAGAGATTTTAGTACTATTGTTGTGTCGTGATAATGCATGTTGAGAGATTTTAGTACTATTGTTGTGTCGTGATAATGCATGTTGAGAGATTTTAGTACTATTGTTGTGTCGTGATAATGCATGTTGAGAGATTTTCGTACTATTGTTGTGTCGTGATAATGCATGTTGAGAGATTTTAGTACTATTGTTGTATCGCGATAATGCATGTTGAGAGATTTTAGTACTATTGTTGTGTCGTGATAATGCATGTTGAGAGATTTTAGTAGTATTGTTGTATCGTGATAATGAATGTTGAGAGATTTTAGTACTATTGTTGTGTCGTGATAATGCATGTTGAGACATTTTAGTACTATTGATGTATCGCGATAATGCATGTTGAGAGATTTTAGTACTATTGTTGTATCGCGGTCATGCATGTTGAGAGATTTTAGTACTATTGTTGTGTCATGATAATGCATTTTGAGAGATTTTATTACTATTGTTGTATCGCGATAATGCATGTTGAGAGATTTTAGTACTATTGTTGTATCGTGGTAATGCATGTTGAGAGATTTTAGTACTATTGTTGTGTCGTGATAATGCATGTTGAGAGATTTTAGTACTATTGTTGTATCGCGATAATGCATGTTGAGAGATTTTAGTACTATTGTTGTATCGCGATAATGCATGTTGAGAGATTTTAGTACTATTGTTGTGTCGTGATAATGCATGTTGAGAGATTTTAGTAGTATTGTTGTATTGCGATAATGCATGTTGAGAGATTTTAGTGCTATTGTTGTATCGTGATAATGCATGTTGAGAGATTTTAGTACTATTGTTGTGTCGTGATAATGCATGTTGAGAGATTTTAGTACTATTTTTGTGTCGTGATAATGCATGTTGAGAGATTTTAGTAGTATTGTTGTATCGTGATAATGCATGTTGAGAGATTTTAGTACTATTGTTGTGTCGTGATAATGCATGTTGAGAGATTTTAGTAATATTGTTGTATCGTGATAATGAATGTTGAGAGATTTTAGTACTATTGTTGTGTCGTGATAATGCATGTTGAGAGATTTTAGTACTATTGTTGTATCGCGATAATGCATGTTGAGAGATTTTAGTACTATTGTTGTATCGCGCAAATGCATGTTGAGAGATTTTAGTACTATTGTTGTGTCGTGATAATGCATGTTGAGAGATTTTAGTACTATTGTTGTGTCGTGATCATGCATTTTGAGAGATTTTAGTACTATTGTTGTATTGCGATAATGCATGTTGAGAGATTTTAGTACTATTGTTGTATCGTGATAATGCATGTTGAGAGATTTTAGTACTATTGTTGTATCGTGATAATGCATGTTGAGAGATTTTAGTACTATTGTTGTATCGCGATAATGCATGTTGAGAGATTTTAGTACTATTGTTGTGTCGTGATAATGCATGTTGAGAGATTTTAGTACTATTGTTGTATCACGATAATGCATGTTGAGAGATTTTAGTACTATTGTTGTGTCGTGATAATGCATGTTGAGAGATTTTAGTACTATTGTTGTATCACGATAATGCATGTTGAGAGATTTTAGTACTATTGTTGTGTCGTGATAATGCATGTTGAGAGATTTTAGTACTATTGTTGTGTCGTGATAATGCATGTTGAGAGATTTTAGTACTATTGTTGTGTCGTGATAATGCATGTTGAGAGATTTTCGTACTATTGTTGTGTCGTGATAATGCATGTTGAGAGATTTTAGTACTATTGTTGTATCGCGATAATGCATGTTGAAAGATTTTAGTACTATTATTGTGTCGTGATAATGCATGTTGAGAGATTTTAGTAGTATTGTTGTATCGTGATAATGAATGTTGAGAGATTTTAGTACTATTGTTGTGTCGTGATAATGCATGTTGAGACATTTTAGTACTATTGATGTATCGCGATAATGCATGTTGAGAGATTTTAGTACTATTGTTGTATCGCGGTCATGCATGTTGAGAGATTTTAGTACTATTGTTGTGTCATGATAATGCATTTTGAGAGATTTTATTACTATTGTTGTATCGCGATAATGCATGTTGAGAGATTTTAGTACTATTGTTGTATCGTGGTAATGCATGTTGAGAGATTTTAGTACTATTGTTGTGTCGTGATAATGCATGTTGAGAGATTTTAGTACTATTGTTGTATCGCGATAATGCATGTTGAGAGATTTTAGTACTATTGTTGTATCGCGATAATGCATGTTGAGAGATTTTAGTACTATTGTTGTGTCGTG
Organism: Nerophis ophidion; assembly: GCF_033978795.1. Classification (NCBI taxonomy): domain Eukaryota; kingdom Metazoa; phylum Chordata; class Actinopteri; order Syngnathiformes; family Syngnathidae; genus Nerophis; species Nerophis ophidion. Next base: position 410,921 of record NC_084637.1, on the reverse strand, counting down.
ATAATGCATGTTGAGAGATTTTAGTACTATTGTTGTATCGCGATAATGCATGTTGAGAGATTTTAGTAGTATTGTTGGATCGTGATAATGCATGTTGAGAGATTTTAGTACTATTGTTGTATCGCGATAATGCATGTTGAGAGATTTTAGTACTATTGTTGTCGTGATAATGCATGTTGAGAGATTTTAGTAGTAGTGTTGTGTCGTGATAATGCATGTTGAGAGATTTTAGTAGTATTGTTGTGTTGTGATAATGCATGTTGAGAGATTTTAGTACTATTGTTGTGTCGTGATAATGCATGTTGAGAGATTTTAGTACTATTGTTGTATCGCGATAATGCATGTTGAGAGATTTTAGTACTATTGTTGTATCGCGATAATGCATGTTGAGAGATTTTCGTACTATTGTTGTGTCGTGATAATGCATGTTGAGAGATTTTAGTAGTAGTGTTGTGTCGTGATAATGCATGTTGAGAGATTTTAGTAGTATTGTTGTGTTGTGATAATGCATGTTGAGAGATTTTAGTACTATTGTTGTATCGCGATAATGCATGTTGAGAGATTTTAGTAGTAGTGTTGTGTCGTGATAATGCATGTTGAGAGATTTTAGTACTATTGATGTATCGCGATAATGCATGTTGAGAGATTTTAGTAGTATTGTTGTGTCGTGATAATGCATGTTGAGAGATTTTAGTAGTATTGTTGTGTTGTGATAATGCATGTTGAGAGATTTTAGTACTATTGTTGTGTCGTGATAATGCATGTTGAGACATTTTAGTACTATTGATGTATCGCGATAATGCATGTTGAGAGATTTTAGTAGTATTGTTGTGTCGTGATAATGCATGTTGAGAGATTTTAGTAGTATTGTTGTGTCGTGATAATGCATGTTGAGAGATTTTAGTACTATTGTTGTGTCGTGATAATGCATGTTGAGAGATTTTAGTACTATTGTTGTATCGCGATAATGCATGTTGAGAGATTTTAGTAGTAGTGTTGTGTCGTGATAATGCATGTTGAGAGATTTTAGTACTATTGATGTATCGCGATAATGCATGTTGAGAGATTTTAGTAGTATTGTTGTGTCGTGATAATGCATGTTGAGAGATTTTAGTAGTATTGTTGTGTTGTGATAATGCATGTTGAGAGATTTTAGTACTATTGTTGTGTCGTGATAATGCATGTTGAGACATTTTAGTACTATTGATGTATCGCGATAATGCATGTTGAGAGATTTTAGTAGTATTGTTGTGTCGTGATAATGCATGTTGAGAGATTTTAGTAGTATTGTTGTGTCGTGATAATGCATGTTGAGAGATTTTAGTAGTATTGTTGTGTCGTGATAATGCATGTTGAGAGATTTTAGTAGTATTGTTGTGTCGTGATAATGCATGTTGACGACACCTTCTAGCTGTTTCTGCAAATTTGATGGCAACAAGTGTACAAAAGTGTCCTCAACGCCCTGGAGCCTACTAGTTAGTGTAAAGCCTCATCTTAGTCTGCAATCCTCACTTCAGTGGCAGCAAATGAAGCACAATTCTTCCAAGCATCATCAAGGTAACTACACATGTAGGAAGATAAGATGACCACAAGCGACAGCACTTGAATGTAAACAATGCTGGGTGCATCGATATAAATATCAACAGTAAGGATACAAACTATGATATTATTTGGTCTTTCCTGAAATTAAGTTGACTAATTTTGTCTTTTATCTTCACCACCTATTTTCCCATGATGAAAATGAGACGATAACCAATCAAAATAAATGTTAATAATAAAACGTTGACTGAGACTATAACACTATGAATAAAAGCAATAAATAAAGTTCCTTGGGTGAATAATGTTAAGTCACTTTCATGGTGAGTTTACTGACACATATAAGTGAGAACTTCACACTACTTTATAATAGAAATGACAACAATGGTGGATGAATGTCACATAACACATACATACACACACACACACATATATATGTATATATATATATATATATATATACATACACACATATATATATATATATATATACAAATATATATATGTGTATGTATGTGTGTATATATATATATATATATATATACATACACACATATATATATATATATATACAAATATATATATGTGTATGTATGTGTGTATATATATATATATATATACATATAATATATTTGTGACAACAATGGAGGATGAATGTGTATATATATATATATACAAATATATATATATGTGTATTTATATATATATATATATATATATATATATACATATAATATATTTGTGACAACAATGGAGGATGAATGTATATATATATATATATATATATATATATACATATATATGTGTGTGTGTGTGTATGTATGTGTTATGTGACATTCATCCACCATTGTTGTCATTTCTATTATAAAGTAGTGTGAAGTTCTCACTTATATGTGTCAGTAAACTCACCATGAAAGTGACTTAACATTATTCACCCAAGGAACTTTACTTATTGCTTTTATTCATAGTGTTATAGTCTCAGTCATCGTTTTATTATTAACATTTATTTTGATTGGTTATCGTGTCATTTTCATCATGGGAAAATAGGTGGTTGAAGATGAAAGACTATATATATATATATAATATATATATATATATATATATATATACATATATATATATATATATATATATATATATATATATATATATATATATATATACATATATATATATATATATATATATATATATATATATATATATATATATATATATATATATATATATATATATATATATATATATATATATATGTGCATACGTCTATATAGGGAAGAGTGGATGGTGAGATAGACAGTCGGACCGGTGCAGCGTGTTCAGTAATGCGAACGCTGTATCGATCCGTTATGGTGAAGAAGCTTTTTATACACATACATGTGTATACATTTTTTTTTTCGCAATTTAAAACATTGTTTCCCGAACTGAAAAAAATGTTTTCACAAACCCACTAAAGGATTTGCATGTAGAAAAACTATTTTCTTCAAGGTAATATTTATGGCATATATTTTCCACTTTTTGTTAACGCCTCACAATACAAAGGTCCTGAGTAGTCCTGGGTTCAATCCCGGGCTCGGGATCGGGATCTTTCTGTGTGGAGTTTGCATGTTCTCCCCGTGACTGCGTGGGTTCCCTCCGGGTACTCCGGCTTCCTCCCACCTCCAAAGACATGCTTCTGGGGATAGGCCCCTCCCACCTGCAAAGACATGCACCTGGGGATAGGCCCCTCCCACCTCCAAAGACATGCTTCTGGGGATAGGCCCCTCCCACCTCCAAAGACATGCACCTGGGGATAGGCCCCTCCCACCTCCAAAGACATGCTTCTGGGGATAGGCCCCTCCCACCTCCAAAGACATGCTTCTGGGGATAGGCCCCTCCCACCTCCAAAGACATGCTTCTGGGGATAGGCCCCTCCCACCTCCAAAGACATGCACCTGGGAATAAGTTGATTGGCAACACTAAATGGTCCTAGTGTGTGAATGTTGCCTGTCTATCAGTGTTGGCCCTGTGATGAGTTGGTGATTTGTCCAGGGTGTACGCCACCTTCCGCCCGAATGCAGCTGAGATAGGCTCCAGCACCCCCTGCGACCGCAAAAGGGACAAGCGGTAGGAAATGGATGGATGGAAGATGGGAAGGGCTGCACATCCCTGGAGGACTCCAAGGGCTCAGGAGGGACAGAAAGGCATCAAACCGTCCTCTCACAGGCGAGCAGAAAAGAGAACTATTTAAAGATAAAATTCACCAACAAAATATCATAAATAACAAAGGTGTATTTAACTGCGTTACACCAGTTTAATCATTATTAATCCAAATTCCAAAATGGGATTAATCTGATTAAAAAAAGAGTAATCATTTGACAGCCCACCTAATAATTAATTTATTGCATTTTTAGAGCATGCAACTCTGCATGCAAAAGGTCATTTGATTGAATGGTCCTTGAACTGTTTCCGCTATTGTTTCTTTATAAAATATAAAAGTCTGTCTGACTTTGTTGAATTGACTAAAGCAGAGGTGAGGATGCAGCGCAGGAGATGTTTTGTTCGTCAGGTCGTAAACGTGTGTAACATCAAACCGGATGTGAAGGGTTTGATATTCAGTATAAAGCGGCAACTATATATAGTTTAATCATTATACCGCATTTTAATTGTAATAAGCAACGGTTTGATAACGGTGCCTGGACTGCGCTCGGGTTGGAAGCTATTTTTCTTGTATTTAACATACTGAACATGTTTTATAATATCCATTCCATCCATTTTCTACCGCTTATTCCCTTTTGGGGTCGCGGGGGGCGCTGGCGCCTATCTCAGCTACAATCGGGCGGAAGGCGGGGTACACCCTGGACAAGTCGCCACCTCATCGCAGGGCCAACACAGATAGACAGACAACATTCACACTCACATTCACACACTAGGGCCAATTTAGTGTTGCCAATCAACCTATCCCCAGGTGCATGTTTTATAATAGTGCTTTCAATTTTAATAAACCCAACTAAGAGGACGTCAACTAAGCGGTCGTGCCTATCTGGTATTGAGTCATGGTTGGGAGCAGTTAAATGGCACAATCGGAGAGCAAGTAGACACTTTTATTTTGTAGAGCCAAACAGGAAACAGCAGTCGTTGTTGTGTGGAGTCTGACGCATGCGTGCCAACACGCACTGTAGGCTGGCCAAGCAACATGGCGGCAACTTGACAGCGGGATGAAGAGGCTCAGCCAGGGCTTGAAAAAGCAGAGAGCGGCGCCTTTCGCCAACAGCGAGCCCACACGGCGTCACCATGTCGGAAGGGGACAGCGGCCATAGCCGAGCACGACCGAGGCGTCGGTGAGCGTTCGGCTAAGAAGCGCTTGGGAGGCCGCGCCGAGGAGAGGAGAGAAGCGGGGCGGAAGGAGGAAGGAGGCAGCGGCCATGGAGGATGCGGCCCGGCCTTCCCAGCCTTGTCATCCGGGCGGACATTAAGGCAGGCCGGGAGCAGCCCGGGTGTCCATGAGTGCTGCGGCACAGGCGCCGGCACGGTGGAGTCGGCCGGGTCCGGGCCCCGAAATATGAGCAGCGGTGCTGGGACGTGTCGGCAGCAAGACGACGACGACGGCCTCCGCATCTGGCTAGAAGCTCTCCGGGAGAACCAGAAGCCTTTCACCGACTCTGAGAGGGCGCAGAGATGGCGCCTGTCCTTGGCCTCCCTGCTCTTCCTCACCGTGCTGCTCTCCCATCACCTGTGGTTCTGCGCCGAGGCCAAGCTGGCCCGCAGCCGCGATAAGTCCAGCCTCTCCCCGCACACACGCCTCGCAGACGCCCTTTTTATAGAAAACTCCAGCCGACATTTGTGGCTGCTGGAAAGTTGCCAGGCGGACACCTGCTTGACTTCCGCCGACGCCGACCACTTGTGCAGGCTCCTGTCCGACAAAGAGAGCCCGCCGGCGGTCAACATGAGCCAGTTGTACCTCTCCTTTTGTAACTCCTACTCGCTGCTGGACTTGTTCTACGGCTCCACCAGTCCCGACAACCTCAACTGCAGCCTGGACGTGCTGGCCGACGGCGACACCAGCCGATGCAGTCTGTGCGTGCAGGCCTACCAGCGCTACGACCTGCACGCCCAGGAGAAGTACGACGACTTCGAGCTCCTCACCTGGAAGTACGAGCCGGCCTTGTATTCGGTGCGGAGCTGCATGAGCCAGTGCAAGGTAGGTGATGCTGGACCGGGTCAGTGCTCCTCCTCCTGCTGTCTCCATGGAGACGGAGGACACGATCCGGTAGATGAGCTCTCATCTTTATTCGCGGGGCTCCCCGGAGGCCCTATGTTCGGACCCGGGCAAATGAAGGCGCGGGGGCCACATGCGGCCCATTGAGCTTTTCCATCCGGCCCGCCGGACATTCCCAAATAATTCTTTTAGATGTTTAGGATGTAAGGTGTAGCTGCCATTGTGACAGGGGTAGGGAACCTGTGGCTCTTTTGATGACTGCACCTGGCTCTCAGATGAATTAGATGACATTTCTTAACGGGATAAGTAATGAATAATGCACCTGTTTTGGGTGGCTCAGACAATCCCAGCTGTCTTTCGGGGTACAGGAAGGTCACATTATTGGTAAGAAGTATTGTATTTATTATTGGTTAGCTTCAGAATAACAATGGTATTAAAAAGAATGAGACTTATTGTACTCTAAAAATGTTGGTCTTATTTACAAATGAACGGATTTAGCCGATTCACTGTTAAAAAATATTATATGGCTCTCACGGGAATATATTTTAAAATATTTGGCTTTCATGGCTCTCAGCCAAAAAGGTTCCCGACCCCTGCATTATGATGTGCACTCATCTTTTCTAATCACCCTAAAGGCCTACTGAAATGAGATGTTCTTATTTAAACGGGGATAGCAAGTCCATTCTATGTGTCATACTTGATTATTTCGCGATATTGCCATATTTTTGCTTAAAGGATTTAGTAGAGAACATCGACAATAAAGTCCGCAACTTTTGGTCGCTAATAAAAAAGCCTTGCCTGTACCGGAAGTAGCAGACGATGTGCGCGTGACGTCACGGGTTGTAGGGCTCCTCACATTGTTTACAATCATACCCACCAGCAGCAAGTGCAATTCAAACCGAGAAAGCGACTAATTCCCCATTAATTTGAGCGAGGATGAAAGATTTGTGGATGAGTAAAGTTAAAGTGAAGCATAAAAAAATAAAAGGTGACGGCTCCAGATTTACTAGGATAATTCTGGAAAATCCCTTATCTGCTTATTGTGTTAACAGTGTTTTAGTGAGATTATAAAGTCATACCTGAAAGTCGGAGGGCTGCGGTGAACGCCAGTGTCTCTGAGAAAAGCCGAAGCCAAGATCACAGCTGCCTTTTTGACAGCTACAGGTGGAGGTCCAGTAATCCACTCAAGGCTCCGGTAAGAGCCGACTTAATATCACAATTTTCTCCATCCAAAAACATGCTGGTTGACGTAGAGAAACATGTTTGTTTGACCGCTCTGTGTTAAAGCTTCACAACAAACAAAGAAACACCGGCTGTGTTTTGGTGCTGAAAGCAGCTGCAATCCACCGCTTTCCACCTACAGCATTCTTATTTGACGTCTCCATTATTAATTGAACAAATTGCAAAAGATTCAGAAACACAATGTCCAAATATGCTTGCATGTTTGAAATAAACTCCAACTCAACTCAACTCAGCGGTGTAATTATGCGATGAAAAGAGACAACTTTTAGCCGTGTGTGGTGCTGGGAGAACATGTCCGCTCCAACCAATATCGTCACAAGCACGCGTCAACATGAGCGTCATCATTCTGCGATGTTTTCAACAGGATACCCCGCGGGAAATTAAAAATAGCAATTTAGTAAACTAAAGCGGTCGTATTGGCATGTGTTGCAATGTTAATATTTCATCATTGATATATAAACTATCAGACTGCGTGGTTGGTAGTAGTGGCTTTCAGTAGGCCTTTAATGAGCTACAATGGCCATCTAATTAGTTATTATGGTTAATTCATTAGTTACAATGTCCATGTTGGAATCTGCACTTTAGCCTGATATTCTATATCTAATTAGTTACTATGGTAATCTAATAGGTTACTATGGTCACCCAATCAGTCAATATGGTCATCTAATTAGTTACAATGGTCATCTACTTAGTTACAATGGTCATGTAATTAGTTACTATGGTCATCTTATTAGTTACTATGGTCACCCAATCAGTCAATATGGTCATCTACTTAGTTACAATGGTCATGTAATTAGTTACTATGGTCATCTTATTAGTTACTATGGTCACCCAATCAGTCAATATGGTCATCTACTTAGTTACAATGGTCATGTAATTAGTTACTATGGTCATCTTATTAGTTACTATGGTCACCCAATCAGTTAATATGGTCATCTAATTAGTTATTATGGCCATCTAATTATAGGCGCCGATCAAAGCCGAGCACCCACGTGGGATTGATGGCAACTTTCAATGTTTAAGATAATTTTTGAAAAATCAATTTGTTGTAATTATTTTGTGGCAAATTTGGTCCGTTTTACAAAATAATAAAGCCATAAATCATATGGGATATTAACTTTGCTGAATGTTTTTTTTTTTTTTTCGTAAATGCACACATTCAACAGTAATGTGCAAGTCAACAGTAAGCTTTCCTGAACAAAAATGTCTTGAGGTGCAGTTTGAAGCACTCCACAGTTAGGGGTGCCCGCAATTCCTATGGCAAGAGGAGGAGGTGCAGAGTTGAGGAGCAGCCACTGAGAAGGCTCCTTCTCCCATGGAACGTAGCCATGTCTTTGGTTGACAGTGACAGAGACAGGAAGTGTTAGTGGGCCGGAGAGATCTGGATGTGGTCTGGATGGCGAGGAGGTCTTTCAGGCATATTGGAGCATTTCTACAGATGCATTGGTGAGTGAGAAGGCAGAGTTCAGATTCAATGCAGAGATTAGGGAGCCAACTGAGTTTATGGAGAATAAGGGTTATGGGATCAAACTTATGTGTCCACGTCAGGACCCTGGTAGCACTCTTCTGAACATGTTGGAGCTTTTAAAGCAAGGGTCTCAAACTGAATTAACCTGGGGGCCACTGGATGCAGAAACTGGGTGAGGCTGAGCCGTAAAAAGATTTCTTAAAAAATCTAACATGCACTTTTTAATGAATTCACCTTCTATGAATGTCTTGCCCGCCCCAGCAACATACTTGCCAACCCTCACCATTTTTCCGGGAGACTCCCAAATGTCAGTGCACCTCCCGACAATCTACCGGTGCAACCATTCTCCCCAATTTGTCCCAATTTTCACCCGGCCGACATTATTGAGGGCTGCCATGACTGCACTGCCTTAAACATCCTCTACAACAGTGGTTCTCAACCTTTTTTCAATGATGTACCCCCTGTCAACATTTTTTAATTCAAGTACCCCTAATCAGAGCAAAGCATTTTTGTTTGAAAAAAGAGATTAAAAAAAAAAGTAAAATACAGCACTATGTCATCAGTTTCTGATTTATTAAATGGTATAACAGTGCAAAATATTACTCATTTGTAGTGGTCTTTCTTGAACTGTTTGGAAAAAAGATATAAAAATGACTAAAATCTTGTTGAAAAATAAACAAGTGATTCAATTCTAAATGCAGATTTCTCCACAAAGTAATCATCAACTTAAAGTGCCCTCTTTGGGGATTGTAATAGAGATCCATCTGGATCCATCAACTTACTTATAAACATTTCTGCACAAAAAAATAAATCTTTAACATCAATATTTATGGAACATGTCCACAAAAAAATCTATACACTGAATATTGCATTGTTGCATTTCTTTTCACACTTTATGAACTTACATTCATATGTTCTTGAAGTATTATTCAATAAACATATTTATAAAGGATTTTTAAATCGTGGCTATTTTTAGAGTATTTAAAAAAAATCTCATGTACTCCTTGGTATACCTTCAAGTACCCCCAGGCATACGTGTACCCCCTTTTGAGAACTACTGCTCTACATGTCTTTGTGCCTGCTTTTACATCACACAACCAGTGTGCTGGCTCAGCAACATGTTGTATAAGGCTTGAGCAGATCCACGTAAATGACTGCAAGACATACTTGGTCAACAGCCATACAGGTCCCACTGAGGGTGGCCGTATAAACAACGCCAACACTGTTTCATATATGCGCCACACTGTGAACCCACACCAAACAAAAATGACAGACAAATTTCGGGAGAACATCCGCACCGTAACATACCTTAAACACAACAGAAGAAATACCCAGTACACCTTGGGCTACAATATACACCACCTCAACCGACTCGAGTGGGGGGGAGGGAGTTTGGTGGTAACGGGGGTGTATATTGTCGCCCGGAAGAGTTAGGGCTGCATGGGATTCTGGGTATTTGTCCTGTTGTGTTTATGTTGTGTTGCGGTGCGAATGTTGTCCCAAAATGTGTTTGTCATTCTTGTTTGTTGTGGGTTCACAGTGTGGCACATATTTGTAACAGTGTTGGCGTTGTTTATACGGCCACTCTGTCTGACCTGTATGGCTGTTGATCAAATATGTCTTGCAGTAACACATGTGCGTCTTACATAGACCGAGACAACATATAACTGGCCTTTAACGCTGTATGTACAGGATGTAGGTGGCGCTAAAGACAGTGCCATCATGGCACCCCCTGAATATTGTTGGTTCGGACAAAATCGACAGGAATTCTAGAGGATGGATGCCCTGAAATTTATGGGTCTCCCGGGAAAATTGGGAGCCTTGGCAAGCGCCGTTCATGCGTTCATATGAAACTTGCGGGCCGCACTAGCATTTAATTGTCATATCAAGGAGCGGGCCGCAAAATAATGTCTTGCGGGCCGCAATTGGCCCGCGGGCCACATGTTTGAAACCCCTGTTTTAAAGACTTCTGCCTGGGATCCCAAAGAGGAGCGCATTACAATAATCCAACTTGGAAGACACAAAAACGTGGAGCAGTTTCTCATTTTCATGGAGGGAAGGAGAGGATGGAGTTTTGCGATGAATCTCAAAATGAAAGTAAGCCGTTTTGGACATATGGTGGGTCAAACTTGACACCCAAATTGGTAACAGAGGAGGAAATGGTAGTGGCAGGGCCAAAGTAACCGATGCAACTCAGAGAAAGGGAAATGGAATTGGTGGGGGTGCCGATTAGAAGAGCTTCATTTTTGGTCAGATACTGGATAAATGCTCAGCTTTGTACCTCCCAAGTAGACTAGTCAGTTACTGAATAAATGCTAATTTTTGTACCTCTCTAGTAGACTAGTCCGTTACTGAATAAATGCTCAGCTTTCTTCCTCCCAAGTAGACTAGTCAGTTACTGGATAAATGCAAATTTTTGTACCTCTCTAGTAGACCAGTCAGTTACTGGATAAATGCTAATTTTTGTACCTCTCTAGTACAGTAGTCAGTTACTGAATAAATGCTCAGCTTTCTTCCTCCCAAGTAGACCAGTCAGTTATTGGATAAATGCTCAGCTTTCTTCCTCCCAAGTAGACCAGTCAGTTATTGGATAAATGCAAATTTGTGTACCTCTCTAGTAGACTAGTCAGTTACTGGATAAATGCTAATTTTTTTACCTCTCTAGTAGACCAGTCAGATACTGGATAAATGCTAATTTTTGTACCTCTCTAGTACAGTAGTCAGTTACTGAATAAATGCTCAGCTTTCTTCCTCCCAAGTAGACCAGTCAGTTATTGGATAAATGCAAATTTGTGTACCTCTCTAGTAGACTAGTCAGTTACTGGATAAATGCTAATTTTTTTACCTCTCTAGTAGACCAGTCAGATACTGGATAAATGCTCAGCTTTGTACCTCTCTAGTAGACTAGTCAGTTACTGGCGAACATGCTCAGCTTTCTTCCTCCCAAGTAGACTAGTTGTTTTCACTCAGCTGCGGCTGATTGGTATCTGGTCACACCTGATGTCAATAGGCCAGCTCCTATTTTACCTGCTTTGTTCCTCCAGTCAGTGCTGGATCATTGTATTGTCGTTTTCTCATGTCACTCTTGTGTCTTTGCTACCTGTCGTGTCTGGCATCATTTCAGCTATTACCTGTCGTGCTACATCTTGTCCTGGTCGTCGTAGCGGTAAGCTGCTTTTGTTAGCCATTAGCTATTCCCAGTTGTTCTGTTTATTATCCTCTAGCTTCCATGCTAAAGTTCCTTTTGGTTTTTCTAGCTCCCAGTGCTAGCTCTCTTAGTTTGTTATTCCGCCCACGTGCATGCTTTTTGTTTGTTCTTGTGTAGTTTTAATTAAATCATGTTTTCATATACCATGCCTGCCTCCATCTCTGCATCTCGGGGTTCGACAAAAACAAATACCTCTGGCGCAGGTATCTTGGCAGTTTAGGAGAAACCTTAGTATACATTTGTTGTGTAGTTGTGACTGGCGAACTCATATAACAAATTCATTATTTCTGCTTGCTTTTTAAAAATGTTTTTTTCTTACCGTTCCAACTAGGAGCATATGTATTTACACAAAGTTTATATTTGGGCAAAAATGTCTTCTCCAGTGGTTTGATCTGATGCAGTGGATTGCAAGTCGCCTCGCTGCTGTCATGAACGCGTGTTGTCCCGAGTGTGGCCGAGGCTGGAGTTGCTGGCAACAATACTGCTGAGGATTATTTTTTCCTGGAGAGCAAAATCTGGGGAAAAACGGGATGGGCAAGTCGCTTTGAAAGGAGAAGAAAATATAAGGTTATGTTTCACACACGCCTCATACTGCCGTTTGTGTCGCGGCTCCTGTCCCACCACACGGAGGAGGTGGGACACAGCAACAATTAAGGATTACATGTACTCTATTGGTACGGTGCTGTCGTCTCAAACACACGCCTCTTTACAAAATATACTGCTATAATTCCCAATACCTAACTCAATGTATTATTACAGTACAGGAGAGAACTGACAAGAGACATCCCTCCACATATCCCGTGGTCTCGTTTGTCGCCACCTGCTGGAGTCACAGAAACACACTCTGACAGCAATAGCTGGCAAAATGATCGCCTAGATAAACTAATTGACGTCACAAACACGGTGATGAAATATGAAAGGGGAACTGCAGTTTTTGGGGGGAATTATGCCATCTTTCACAATCATTATGAAAGACATGACGTCGAATGCCATTTTCAAAAATATATTCTAAAATTAAATAAATGTGATCAAAAGTCGGCTGACAATGGAACCTAAGGGAATCACTCTAGTTTGCCGAGAAAATACCTTAAAGAACATCCAAACACCTCCCTTAAGGTATTATATACCCATGAAGTAGGTATATAAGTCATGTAGTAACATTCATAACATGTAATATATACACGATGTAAGTATATATGTCATGTAGTAACATTCATAATAACATGTAATATATACATGATGTAAGTATATATGTCATGTAGTAACATTCATAACATGTAATATATACACGATGTAAGTATATATGTCATGTAGTAACATTCATAATAACATGTAATATATACATGATGTAAGTATATATGTCATGTAGTAACATTCATAATAACATGTAATATATACATGATGTAAGTATATATGTCATGTAGTAACATTCATAATAACATGTAATATATACATGATGTAAGTATATATGTCATGTAGTAACATTCATAACATGTAATATATACATGATGTAAGTATATATGTCATGTAGTAACATTCATAATAACATGTAATATATACATGATGTAAGTATATATGTCATGTAGTAACATTCATAACATGTAATATATACATGATGTAAGTATATATGTCATGTAGTAACATTCATAATAACATGTAATATATACATGATGTAAGTATATATGTCATGTAGTAACATTCATAATAGCATGTAATATATACATGATGTAAGTATATGTCATGTAGTAACATTCATAATAACATGTAAAATATACATGATGTAAGTATATATGTAGTATCTAGTAACATTCATAATAACATGTAATATATACATGATGTAAGTATATATGTCATGTAGTAACATTCATAATAACATGTAATATATACATGATGTAAGTATATATGTAATGTAGTAACATTCATAATAACATGTAATATATACATGATGTAAGTATATATGTCATGTAGTAACATTCATAACATGTAATATATACACGATGTAAGTATATATGTCATGTAGTAACATTCATAATAACATGTAATATATACATGATGTAAGTATATATGTCATGTAGTAACATTCATAATAGCATGTAATATATACATGATGTAAGTATATGTCATGTAGTAACATTCATAATAACATGTAAAATATACATGATGTAAGTATATATGTAGTATCTAGTAACATTCATAATAACATGTAATATATACATGATGTAAGTATATATGTCATGTAGTAACATTCATAATAACATGTAATATATACATGATGTAAGTATATATGTAATGTAGTAACATTCATAATAACATGTAATATATACATGATGTAAGTATATATGTCATGTAGTAACATTCATAACATGTAATATATACACGATGTAAGTATATATGTCATGTAGTAACATTCATAATAACATGTAATATATACATGATGTAAGTATATATGTCATGTAGTAACATTCATAATAACATGTAATATATACATGATGTAAGTATATATGTCATGTAGTAACATTCATAATAACATGTAATATATACATGATGTAAGTATATATGTCATGTAGTAACATTCATAACATGTAATATATACATGATGTAAGTATATATGTCATGTAGTAACATTCATAATAACATGTAATATATACATGATGTAAGTATATATGTCATGTAGTAACATTCATAACATGTAATATATACATGATGTAAGTATATATGTCATGTAGTAACATTCATAATAACATGTAATATATACATGATGTAAGTATATATGTCATGTAGTAACATTCATAATAGCATGTAATATATACATGATGTAAGTATATGTCATGTAGTAACATTCATAATAACATGTAATATATACATGATGTAAGTATACGTATATGTCATGTAGTAACATTCATAATAACATGTAATATATACATGATGTAAGTATATATGTCATGTAGTAACATTCATAATAACATGTAATATATACATGATGTAAGTATATATGTCATGTAGTAACATTCATAATAACATGTAATATATACATGATGTAAGTATATATGTCATGTAGTAACATTCATAATAACATGTAATATATACATGATGTAAGTATATATGTCATGTAGTAACATTCATAATAACATGTGATATATACGCGATGTAAGTATATATGTCATGTAGTAACATTCATAATAACATGTAATATATACATGATGTAAGTATATATATATAGTATCTAGTAACATTCATAATAACATGTAATATATACATGATGTAAGTATATATGTAGTATCTAGTAACATTCATAATAACATGTAATATATACATGATGTAAGTATATATGTCATGTAGTAACATTCATAATAACATGTAATATATACATGATGTAAGTGTATATATATAGTATCTAGTAACATTCATAATAACATGTAATATATACATGATGTAAGTATATATGTAGTATCTAGTAACATTCATAATAACATGTAATATATACATGATGTAAGTATATATGTCATGTAGTAACATTCATAATAACATGTAATATATACATGATGTAAGTATATATGTAATATCTAGTAACATTCATAATAAAATGTAATATATACATGATGTAAGTATATATGTAGTATCTAGTAACATTCATAATAACATGTAATATATACATGATGTAAGTATATATGTCATGTAGTAACATTCATAATAACATGTAATATACACATAATGTAAGTATATATGTCATGTAGTAACATTCATAATAACATGTAATATATACATGATGTAAGTATATATGTCATGTAGTAACATTCATAATAACATGTAATATACACATAATGTAAGTATATATGTCATGTAGTAACATTCATAATAACATGTAATATACACATAATGTAAGTATATATGTCATGTAGTAACATTCATAATAACATGTAATATATACATGATGTAAGTATATATGTCATGTAGTAACATTCATAACATGTAATATATACACGATGTAAGTATATATGTCATGTAGTAACATTCATAATAACATGTAATATACACATGATGTAAGTATATATGTCATGTAGTAACATTCATAATAACATGTAATATACACATGATGTAAGTATATATGTCATGTAGTAACATTCATAATAACATGTAATATATACATGATGTAAATATATACAGTATGTCATGTAGTAACATTCATAATAACATGTAATATACCGTATTTCCTTGAATTGCCGCCAGGGCGCTAATTAATTTAAAACCTCTTCTCACTCCTGCGCTTACCAAAGGCATGAGGTAAAAGTAAGCATGCGCTAATTATTTTAAAACCTCTTCTCACTCCGGCACTTACCAAAGCCATGCAGTAAAAATTTGAGTGTGATGAAAGCTTGGACCTTAAATCCTACTGAATAGCTCTTAATCTTCTTCCCTTTATGGGATTTCAAATGACCGGCATTGAAATCAGCCTCCTCCATTTTGAAAATGATGACAGGGGAAGTGTCACTCGTGACGTCACGAGTTTAACCAGGCGTTAATACTAAGCATGCACTAATTATTTTGCGAAGCGAGTTTGACCCGGCAGTAATTCAAGGCAGGCGCATACTATATGCATGCGGCAATTCAAGGAAATACGGTATACATGATCTAAGTCTATATGTAGTATCTAGTAACATTCATAAAAACATGTCATATATACATGATGTAAGTATATATGTCATGTAGTAACATTCATAACATGTAATGTATACATGATGTAAGTATGTAGTATCTAGTAACATTCATAATAACATGTAATATATACATGATGTAAGTATATATGTCATGTAGTAACATTCATAACATGTAATATATACATGATGTAAGTATATATGTCATGTAGTAACATTCATAACATGTAATGTATATATGTAGTATCTAGTAACATTCATAACAACATGTAATATATACATGATGTAAGTATATATGTCATGTAGTAACATTCATAACATGTAATATATACATGATGTAAGTATATGTCATGTAGTAACATTCATAATAACGTGATATATACATGATGTAAGTATATGTGTCATGTAGTAACATTCATAATAACATGTGATATATACATGATGTAAGTATATATGTCATGTAGTAACATTCATAATAACATGTAATATATACATGATGTAAGTATATATGTCATGTAGTAACATTCATAATAACATGTAATATATACATGATGTAAGTATATATGTCATGTAGTAACATTCATAATAACATGTAATATATACATGATGTAAGTATATATGTAGTATCTAGTAACATTCATAATAACATGTAATATATACATGATGTAAGTATATATGTAGTATCTAGTAACATTCATAACAACATGTAATATATACATGATGTAAGTATATGTCATGTAGTAACATTCATAACATGTAATATATACATGATGTAAGTATATATGTCATGTAGTAACATTCATAATAACATGTAATATATACATGATGTAAGTATATATGTCATGTAGTAACATTCATAATAACATGTAATATATACATGATGTAAGTATATATGTCATGTAGTAACTTTCATAACATGTAATATATACATGATGTAAGTATATATGTCATGTAGTAACATTCATAACATGTAATATATACATGATGTAAGTATATATGTCATGTAGTAACATTCATAACTTGTAATGTATACATGATGTAAGTATGTAGTATCTAGTAACATTCATAATAACATGTAATATATACATGATGTAAGTATATATGTCATGTAGTAACATTCATATCATGTAATGTATACATGTAGTATCTAGTAACATTCATAACAACATGTAATATATACATGATGTAAGTATATATGTCATGTAGTAACATTCATAACATGTAATATATACATGATGTAAGTATATATGTCATGTAGTAACATTCATAACATGTAATATATACATGATGTAAGTATATATGTCATGTAGTAGTAACATAACATGTAATGTATACATGATGTAAGTATGTAGTATCTAGTAACATTCATAATAACATGTAATATATACATGATGTAAGTATATATGTCATGTAGTAACATTCATAACATGTAATGTATATATGTAGTATCTAGTAACATTCATAACAACATGTAATATATACATGATGTAAGTATATATGTCATGTAGTAACATTCATAACATGTAGTATATACATGATGTAAGTATATATGTCATGTAGTAACATTCATAACATGTAATATATACATGATGTAAGTATATATGTCATGTAGTAACATTCATAATAACATGTAATATATACACGATGTAAGCATATATGTCATGTAGTAACATTCATAATAACATGTAATATATACATGATGTAAGTATATATGTCATGTAGTAACATTCATAATAACATGTAATATATACATGATGTAAGTATATATGTCATGTAGTAACATTCATAATAGCATGTAATATATACATGATGTAAGTATACGTCATGTGGTAACATTCATAATAACATGTAATATATACATGATGTAAGTATATATGTCATGTAGTAACATTCATAATAACATGTAATATATACATGATGTAAGTATATATGTCATGTAGTAACATTCATAATAACATGTAATATATACACGATGTAAGTATATATGTCATGTAGTAACATTCATAATAACATGTAATATATACATGATGTAAGTATATATGTCATGTAGTAACATTCATAACATGTAATATATACATGATGTAAGTATATATGTCATGTAGTAACATTCATAACATGTAATATATACATGATGTAAGTATATATGTCATGTAGTAACATTCATAACATGTAATATATACATGATGTAAGTATATATGTCATGTAGTAACATAACATGTAATGTATACATGATGTAAGTATGTAGTATCTAGTAACATTCATAATAACATGTAATATATACATGATGTAAGTATATATGTCATGTAGTAACATTCATAACATGTAATGTATATATGTAGTATCTAGTAACATTCATAACAACATGTAATATATACATGATGTAAGTATATGTCATGTAGTAACATTCATAACATGTAATATATACACGATGTAAGCATATATGTCATGTAGTAACATTCATAATAACATGTAATATATACATGATGTAAGTATATATGTCATGTAGTAACATTCATAATAACATGTAATATATACATGATGTAAGTATATATGTCATGTAGTAACATTCATAATAACATGTAATATATACATGATGTAAGTATATATGTCATGTAGTAACAAGCACATTATTAATAACATTTAATATCTACATATTTTGATCAGTTTAAGTATACGCGGCTAATTCCTTTCAAAAATGCATCACAAGGTCTGCTCTCCCTCACTACATCACAGATTGCTGCTCACTGCAGATTTCATTAGAGCCAACAAACCTAATACAACATCACTTACTGTGCAATGTCTGCTGTCATTAGGATGCCGACTGATAGAATCTTGTTATATGCCCGTTTTAGATGAAAAATGACTCATAATCCTCACGAAGAAAAGGGGAGTGGAACCAAGCGTCTTTTCGTGTCGTTCTCACCATTCCCGGGTCTAAATTGGCTGTCAAAGTGTACCATCATGTCGGAATACGTCCTCTTCTACTATCCAGGTGAGAGGCATGATTTATGATCTACAATAAAGTGTCACTAGCAAAGGAAGCGAGGAAGCACCTTAGCACTTGCTGATGTCGAGACTGGCACACAGGCTAGTGGTCAGGGCGCCGCTACACGTACACACAGGCTAGTGATCAGGGCGCCGCTACACGTACACACAGGCTAGTGGTCAGGGCGCCGCTACACGTACACACAGGCTAGTGATCAGGGCGCCGCTACACGTACACACAGGCTAGTGGTCAGGGCGCCGCTACACGTACACACAGGCTAGTGGTCAGGGCGCCGCTACACGTACACACAGGCTAGTGATCAGGGCGCCGCTACACGTACACACAGGCTAGTGGTCAGGGCGCCGCTACACGTACACACAGGCTAGTGGTCAGGGCGCCGCTACACGTACACACAGGCTAGTGGTCAGGGCGCCGCTACACGTACACACAGGCTAGTGATCAGGGCGCCGCTACACGTACACACAGGCTAGTGGTCAGGGCGCCGCTACACGTACACACAGGCTAGTGATCAGGGCGCCGCTACACGTACACACAGGCTAGTGATCAGGGCGCCGCTACACGTACACACAGGCTAGTGGTCAGGGCGCCGCTACACGTACACACAGGCTAGTGATCAGGGCGCCGCTACACGTACACACAGGCTAGTGATCAGGGCGCCGCTACACGTACACACAGGCTAGTGATCAGGGCGCCGCTACACGTACACACAGGCTAGTGATCAGGGCGCCGCTACACGTACACACAGGCTAGTGGTCAGGGCGCCGCTACACGTACACACAGGCTAGTGATCAGGGCGCCGCTACACGTACACACAGGCTAGTGGTCAGGGCGCCGCTACACGTACACACAGGCTAGTGATCAGGGCGCCGCTACACGTACACACAGGCTAGTGATCAGGGCGCCGCTACACGTACACACAGGCTAGTGATCAGGGCGCCGCTACACGTACACACAGGCTAGTGATCAGGGCGCCGCTACACGTACACACAGGCTAGTGATCAGGGCGCCGCTACACGTACACACAGGCTAGTGGTCAGGGCGCCGCTACACGTACACACAGGCTAGTGATCAGGGCGCCGCTACACGTACACACAGGCTAGTGATCAGGGCGCCGCTACACGTACACACAGGCTAGTGATCAGGGCGCCGCTACACGTACACACAGGCTAGTGATCAGGGCGCCGCTACACGTACACACAGGCTAGTGATCAGGGCGCCGCTACACGTACACACAGGCTAGTGGTCAGGGCGCCGCTACACGTACACACAGGCTAGTGATCAGGGCGCCGCTACACGTACACACAGGCTAGTGGTCAGGGCGCCGCTACACGTACACACAGGCTAGTGATCAGGGCGCCGCTACACGTACACACAGGCTAGTGGTCAGGGCGCCGCTACACGTACACACAGGCTAGTGATCAGGGCGCCGCTACACGTACACACAGGCTAGTGATCAGGGCGCCGCTACACGTACACACAGGCTAGTGATCAGGGCGCCGCTACACGTACACACAGGCTAGTGATCAGGGCGCCGCTACACGTACACACAGGCTAGTGATAGTATGAGAGTCCAGTCCATAGTGGATCTAACATAATAGTGTGAGAGTCCAGTCCATAGTGGATCTAACATAATTGTGGGAGTCCAGTCCATAGTGGATTTAACATAATAGTGTGAGAGTCCAGTCCTTAGTGGATCTAACATAATAGTGAGAGTCCAGTCCATAGTGGATCTAACATAATGGTGTGAGAGTCCAGTCCATAGTGGATCTAACATAATAGTGTGAGAGTCCAGTCCATAGTGGATCTAACATAATTGTGAGAGTCCAGTCCATAGTGGATTTAACATAATAGTGTGAGAGTCCAGTCCATAGTGGATCTAACATAATAGTGAGAGTCCAGTCCATAGTGGATCTAACATAATAGTGTGAGAGTCCAGTCCATAGTGGATCTAACATAATGGTGTGAGAGTCCAGTCCATAGTGGATCTAACATAATGGTGTGAGAGTCCAGTCCATAGTGGATCTAACATAATAGTGTGAGAGTCCAGTCCATAGTGGATCTAACATAATTGTGAGAGTCCAGTCCATAGTGGATTTAACATAATAGTGTGAGAGTCCAGTCCATAGTGGATCTAACATAATGGTGTGAGAGTCCAGTCCATAGTGGATCTAACATAATAGTGTGAGAGTCCAGTCCATAGTGGATCTAACATAATGGTGTGAGAGTCCAGTCCATAGTGGATCTAACATAATAGTGTGAGAGTCCAGTCCATAGTGGATCTAACATAATTGTGAGAGTCCAGTCCATAGTGGATTTAACATAATAGTGTGAGAGTCCAGTCCATAGTGGATCTAACATAATAGTGAGAGTCCAGTCCATAGTGGATCTAACATAATGGTGTGAGAGTCCAGTCCATAGTGGATCTAACATAATAGTGAGAGTCCAGTCCATAATGGATCTAACATAATAGTTTGAGAGTCCAGTCCATAGTGGATCTAACATAATAGTGTGAGAGTCCAGTCCATAGTGGATCTAACATAATAGTGAGAGTCCAGTCCATAGTGGATCTAACATAATAGTGAGAGTCCAGTCCATAGTGGATCTAACATAATAGTAAGAGTCCAGTCCATAGTGGATTTAACATAATAGTGTGAGAGTCCAGTCCATAGTGGATCTAACATAATAGTGAGAGTCCAGTCCATAGTGGATCTAACATAATAGTGTGAGAGTTCAGGGCATAGTGGATCTAACATAATTGTGAGAGTCCAGTCCATAGTGGGTCTAACATAATAGTGTGAGAGTCCAGTCCATAGTGGATCTAACATAATAGTGAGAGTCCAGTCCATAGTGGATCTAACATAATGGTGTGAGAGTCCAGTCCATAGTGGATCTAACATAATAGTGAGAGTCCAGTCCATAATGGATCTAACATAATAGTTTGAGAGTCCAGTCCATAGTGGATCTAACATAATAGTGAGAGTCCAGTCCATAGTGGATCTAACATAATAGTAAGAGTCCAGTCCATAGTGGATCTAACATAATAGTGTGAGAGTCCAGTCCATAGTGGATCTAACATAATAGTGTGAGAGTCCAGTCCATGGTGGATCTAACATAATAGTGTGAGAGTCCAGTCCATAGTGGATCTAACATAATAGTGTGAGTCCAGTCCATAGTGGATCTAACATAATAGTGTGAGAGTCCAGTCGATAGTGGATCTAACATAATAGTGTGAGAGTCCAGTCCATAGTGGATCTAACATAATAGTGTGAGAGTCCAGTCCATAGTGGATCTAACATAATAGTGAGAGTCCAGTCCATAGTGGATCCAACATAATAGTGTGAGAGTCCAGTCCATAGTGGATCTAACATAATAGTGTGAGTCCAGTCCATAGTGGATCTAACATAATAGTGTGAGAGTCCAGTCCATAGTGGATCTAACATAATAGTGTGAGAGTCCAGTCCATAGTGGATCTAACATAATAGTGTGAGAGTCCAGTCCATAGTGGATCTAACATAATAGTGAGAGTCCAGTCCATAGTGGATCCAACATAATAGTGTGAGAGTCCAGTCCATAGTGGATCTAACATAATAGTGTGAGGGTCCAGTCCATAGTGGATCTAACATAATAGTGTGAGAGTCCAGTCCATAGTGGATCTAACATCATTGTGTGAGAGTCCAGTACATAGTGGATCTAACATAATAGTGAGAGTCCAGTCTATAGTGCATCTAACATTATAGTGAGAGTCCAGTCCAGAGTGGATCTAACATAATAGTGTAAGAGTCCAGTCCATAGTGGATCCAACATAATAGTGTAAGAGTCCAGTCCATAGTGGATCTAACCTAATAGTGTGAGTCCAGTCCATAGTGGATCTAACCTAATAGTGTGAGTCCAGTCCATAGTGGATCTAACCTAATAGTGTGAGTCCAGTCCATAGTGGATCTAACATAACAGTGTGAGAGTCCAGTCCATAGTGGATATAACATAATAGTGAGAGTCCAGTCCATAGTGGATCTAACATAATAGTGTGAGAGTCCAGTCCATAGTGGATCTAACATAATAGTGTGAGAGTCCAGTCCATAGTGGATCTAACATAACAGTGTGAGAGTCCAGTCCATGGTGGATCTAACATAATAGTGAGAGTCCAGTCCATAGTGGATCTAACATAATAGTGTGAGAGTCCAGTCCATAGTGGATCTAACATAATAGTGTAAGAGCCCAGTCCATAGTGGATCTAACATAATAGTGTAAGAGTCCAGTCCATAGTGGATCTAACATAATAGTGTGAGAGTCCAGTCCATAGTGGATCTAACATAATAGTATGAGAGTCCAGTCCATAGTGGATCTAACATAATAGTGTGAGAGTCCAGTCCATAGTGGATCTAACATAATAGTGTAAGAGTCCAGTCCACAGTGGATCTAACATAATAGTGTGAGAGTCCAGTCCATAGTGGATCTAACATAATAGTGTGAGAGTCCAGTCCATAGTGGATCTAACATAATAGTATGAGAGTCCAGTCCATAGTGGATCCAACATAATAGTGTGAGAGTCCAGTCCATAGTGGATCTAACATAATAGTGTAAGAGTCCAGTCCACAGTGGATCTAACATAATAGTGTGAGAGTCCAGTCCATAGTGGATCTAACATAATAGTGTAAGAGTCCAGTCCATAGTGGGTCTAACATAATAGTGTGAGAGTCCAGTCCACAGTGGAGCTAACATAATAGTGTGAGAGTCCAGTCCATAGTGGATCTAAATTAATAGTGTGAGAGTCCAGTCCATAGTGGATCTAACATAATAGTGTGAGAGTCCAGTCCATAGTGGATCTAACATAATAGTGTGAGATTCCAGTCCATAGTGGATCCAACATAATAGTGTGAGAGTCCAGTCCATAGTGGATCTAACATAATAGTGTGAGTCCAGTCCATAGTGGATCTAACATAATAGTGTGAGAGTCCAGTCCATAGTGGATCTAACATAATAGTGTGAGAGTCCAGTCCATAGTGGATCTAACATAATAGTGTGAGAGTCCAGTCCATAGTGGATCTAACATAATAGTGAGAGTCCAGTCCATAGTGGATCCAACATAATAGTGTGAGAGTCCAGTCCATAGTGGATCTAACATAATAGTGTGAGGGTCCAGTCCATAGTGGATCTAACATAATAGTGTGAGAGTCCAGTCCATAGTGGATCTAACATCATTGTGTGAGAGTCCAGTACATAGTGGATCTAACATAATAGTGAGAGTCCAGTCTATAGTGCATCTAACATTATAGTGAGAGTCCAGTCCAGAGTGGATCTAACATAATAGTGTAAGAGTCCAGTCCATAGTGGATCCAACATAATAGTGTAAGAGTCCAGTCCATAGTGGATCTAACCTAATAGTGTGAGTCCAGTCCATAGTGGATCTAACCTAATAGTGTGAGTCCAGTCCATAGTGGATCTAACCTAATAGTGTGAGTCCAGTCCATAGTGGATCTAACATAACAGTGTGAGAGTCCAGTCCATAGTGGATATAACATAATAGTGAGAGTCCAGTCCATAGTGGATCTAACATAATAGTGTGAGAGTCCAGTCCATAGTGGATCTAACATAATAGTGTGAGAGTCCAGTCCATAGTGGATCTAACATAACAGTGTGAGAGTCCAGTCCATGGTGGATCTAACATAATAGTGAGAGTCCAGTCCATAGTGGATCTAACATAATAGTGTGAGAGTCCAGTCCATAGTGGATCTAACATAATAGTGTAAGAGCCCAGTCCATAGTGGATCTAACATAATAGTGTAAGAGTCCAGTCCATAGTGGATCTAACATAATAGTGTGAGAGTCCAGTCCATAGTGGATCTAACATAATAGTATGAGAGTCCAGTCCATAGTGGATCTAACATAATAGTGTGAGAGTCCAGTCCATAGTGGATCTAACATAATAGTGTAAGAGTCCAGTCCACAGTGGATCTAACATAATAGTGTGAGAGTCCAGTCCATAGTGGATCTAACATAATAGTGTAAGAGTCCAGTCCATAGTGGGTCTAACATAATAGTGTGAGAGTCCAGTCCATAGTGGATCTAACATAATAGTGTGAGATTCCAGTCCATAGTGGATCCAACATAATAGTGTAAGAGTCCAGTCCATAGTGGATCTAACATAATAGTGTAAGAGTCCAGTCCATAGTGGATCTAACATAATAGTGTGAGAGTCCAGTCCATAGTGGATCTAACATAATAGTATGAGAGTCCAGTCCATAGTGGATCCAACATAATAGTGTGAGAGTCCAGTCCATAGTGGATCTAACATAATAGTGTAAGAGTCCAGTCCACAGTGGATCTAACATAATAGTGTGAGAGTCCAGTCCATAGTGGATCTAACATAATAGTGTAAGAGTCCAGTCCATAGTGGGTCTAACATAATAGTGTGAGAGTCCAGTCCACAGTGGAGCTAACATAATAGTGTGAGAGTCCAGTCCATAGTGGATCTAAATGAATAGTGTGAGAGTCCAGTCCATAGTGGATCTAACATAATAGTGTGAGAGTCCAGTCCATAGTGGATCTAACATAATAGTGTGAGATTCCAGTCCATAGTGGATCCAACATAATAGTGTAAGAGTCCAGTCCATAGTGGATCTAACATAATAGTGTGAGAGTCCAGTCCATAGTGGATCTAACATAATAGTGTGAGAGTCCAGTCCATAGTGGATCTAACATAATAGTGTAAGAGTCCAGTCCATAGTGGGTCTAACATAATGTCCAGGGACATACTTACTGAGTTTATGAATATAATATGAATTAAAAAATATATATTTATATATATTTTGTGACAATAAAAAATATTAATATAATCATTGTAGTATCGACTTGATACGCTCTTGTACTTGGTATCATTACAGTGGTGTCAGGTGTAGATCCCCTCATGGCGTCTGTTTACATTGTGACAGAGTTGAGCTATTGTATCTTAGGGTGTGCAGTGAAGCATGTTTAGCTATCCCTCTTCCTCCAGTGATAATCGTAATTGTAAAAACTCAATTTGTCGAAATGCAGGCCAGGATTAGTGATGCATCCATCCATCCATCCATTTTCTACCGCTTGTCCCCTTCGGGGTCGCTGGAGCCAATCTCAGGTGCATTCGGGCGGAAGGCGGGGTACACCCTAGCTTAAACATTGCCGATGGCGGATGGACATTAGCCGCTAGCTAGCTAGCCATGTCTTAAAGCAGCTCTTCCTGATGGTGTTTCAGTGTTATAACTTCACCTTTATCTTTACTTTTTACACCAAAATGCGTCCATTCTTTCTGGTCTGTCTACACACTGGGCCTACTTGTAAGTACTCAGTGTGTGTGCGCTGCCGAACATGCTCCTCTGCTCGTAAAACTAGTAATGTCATGACGTTACGACGACGCGACGTCATGACTGTAAAAAGAAAAATGGCGAACCGGTACTTTGCAGTGCTCCACGCCAATGTCTGCCGGGGTGTGTGCAGCACGGCTAGAGACAGGAACACACCCAACATCGTCCAGCACGGCTAGAGACAGGAACACACCCAACATCGTCCAGCACGGCTAGAGACAGGAACACACCCAACATCGTCCAGCACGGCTAGAGACAGGAACACACCCAACATCGTCCAGCACGGCTAGAGACAGGAACACACCCAACATCGTCCAGCACGGCTAGAGACAGGAACACACCCAACATCGTCCAGCACGGCTAGAGACAGGAACACACCCAACATCGTCCAGCACGGCTAGAGACAGGAACACACCCAACATCGTCCAGCACGGCTAGAGACAGGAACATACCCAACATCGTCCAGCACGGCTAGAGACAGGAACACACCCAACATCGTCCAGCACGGCTAGAGACAGGAACACACCCAACATCGTCCAGCACGGCTAGAGACAGGAACACACCCAACATCGTCCAGCACGGCTAGAGACAGGAACACACCCAACATCGTCCAGCACGGCTAGAGACAGGAACACACCCAACATCGTCCAGCACGGCTAGAGACAGGAACACACCCAACATCGTCCAGCACGGCTAGAGACAGGAACACACCCAACATCGTCCAGCACGGCTAGAGACAGGAACACACCCAACATCGTCCAGCACGGCTAGAGACAGGAACACACCCAACAAAGCAACCAAGAAAGCCAACTCTGTCCCAGGTTGCCCACCAGCCTCCAGCAAATGTCTAGACCAGGGGTGTCAAACTCATTTTAGATGGGGGGCCACATGGAGAAAAATCTACTCCAAAGTGGGCCGGAAGGGTAAAATCCCTGCACAATAACTTAAAAATAAAGACACCTTCCCATTTTTTTCTGTGTTTAAACATAGAAGAAGCACATTCTGAAAATGTACAAATCATAATGTTGTTGTTTTTTTACACTTACATGTTGCTCTGGATAGTATTCTATCTTTATTTGTCGTTATTTGTATTTTCTGAATGAATGATGTGATAATGTTCGTCAGTCAACTCAATGGTGTTCATTTTCAATAAATCTAGATAAAAACAAATATCAAAATCAAATTGCATTATGTCATGTATGTAGTTTGATCATTTCCCTGGATTGATGTACTAACATCATGTGGTTTATTTTCTACATATGTACCATCATCTACAGCAGGGGTCGCCAACCTTTACCACTCAAAGAGCCCTTTTGACCCGTTTCACAAAATAAAGAAAAGTATGGGAGCCACAAGACTCTTTTGAAATTTAAAATGAAATAACACAGCGTACAAAGATTGTTTTGCTTTGTGCTATGTATTAACCAAAGGTCTCAGACACGCGGCCCGCACCTTAATATGAAAATGTAATATCAGTGCGGCCCGCGAGTTTTATTTGAATGCCGCTTGACATCACATTTGCCAACCATCTCAATTTTTCTGGGAGACTACCGACTTTCAGAGCAACCTTTCTCATGACTATCTGCTGGTTTTCACCCTAACAACAATAATAAGGGGGTGCTATGATGACAATTTGTTTAGCGTCCTCCACAAATGTGCATTATTTGTTTTAACATGCCTCAAAACAGCAGCTTGGAATTTGCGACATGCTCTCCCTAAGAGAGCATGAGGAGGTTGAGGTGGGCGGGGTCGGGTGGTGCGGAGTTTGGTGGCAGGGGGTGTGTATTGTAGCATACCAGGAAGTGTTAGTGCTGCAATGGGTTCTGGGTCTTTGTTGTGTTGGGTTTATGTTGTGTTACGGTGCGGCTGTTCTCCCAAAATGTGTTTGTCATTCTTGTTTGGTGTGGCTTCACAGTGTGGCGCATATTTGTAACAGTGTTGGCGTTGTTTTTACGGCCACCCTCAATGTGACCTGCGTATGGCTGTTGACTAAGTATGTTTGCATTCACCTGTGTGTGTGAAAAGCCGTAGATATTATGGGATTGGGCTGGCACACAAAGGCAGTGCCTTTAAGGTTTATTGGTGCTCTGTACTTCTCTCCCTACTCTGTGTACACAGCGGCATTATTAAAAGTCACACATTTGACTTTTTGAAACCGATACCGATAATTTCCGATGTTTTAAAGCATTTATCGGCCAATAATATCAGCAGTTCGATATTATCAGACATCTCTATGCAAAACCTAATATGAGTGAAATAATTGACTTGAAAACTTTTTTTGACTTTGTGAAGGTTAGCAAACACCTCTGAC
The DNA here is from genome assembly GCF_033978795.1 of Nerophis ophidion. Classification (NCBI taxonomy): domain Eukaryota; kingdom Metazoa; phylum Chordata; class Actinopteri; order Syngnathiformes; family Syngnathidae; genus Nerophis; species Nerophis ophidion. Next base: position 381,962 of record NC_084637.1, on the reverse strand, counting down.
CTTCCATGCTGTCTTTTTGTTGTGATGGATTGTTCTGTGTCGTCCACAGACAGCGTACAAACCCTGGCTGTGTGCTCAGTATTTTTGTTGTGATGGTTTGTTCTGTGTCGTCCACAGACAGCGTACAAACCTGGCTGTGTGCTCAGTATTTTTGTTGTGATGGATTGTTCTGTGTCGTCCACAGACAGCGTACAAACCCTGGCTGTGTGCTCAGTATTTTTATTGTGATGGTTTGTTCTGTGTCGTCCACAGACAGCGTACAAACCCTGGCTGTGTGCTCAGTATTTTTGTTGTGATGGTTTGTTCTGTGTCGTCCACAGACAGCGTACAAACCTGGCTGTGTGCTCAGTATTTTTGTTGTGATGGTTTGTTCTGTGTCGTCCACAGACAGCGTACAAACCCTGGCTGTGTGCTCAGTATTTTTATTGTGATGGTTTGTTCTGTGTCGTCCACAGACAGCGTACAAACCCTGGATGTGTGCTCAGTATTTTTGTTGTGATGGATTGTTCTGTGTCGTCCACAGACAGCGTACAAACCCTGGCTGTGTGCTCAGTATTTTTGTTGTGATGGATTGTTCTGTGTCGTCCACAGACAGCGTACAAACCCTGGCTGTGTGCTCAGTATTTTTATTGTGATGGTTTGTTCTGTGTCGTCCACAGACAGCGTACAAACCCTGGCTGTGTGCTCAGTATTTTTGTTGTGATGGTTTGTTCTGTGTCGTCCACAGACAGCGTACAAACCCTGGCTGTGTGCTCAGTATTTTTATTGTGATGGTTTGTTCTGTGTCGTCCACAGACAGCGTACAAACCCTGGATGTGTGCTCAGTATTTTTGTTGTGATGGTTTGTTCTGTGTCGTCCACAGACAGCGTACAAACCCTGGCTGTGTGCTCAGTATTTTTGTTGTGATGGTTTGTTCTGTGTCGTCCACAGACAGCGTACAAACCCTGGCTGTGTGCTCAGTATTTTTGTTGTGATGGTTTGTTCTGTGTCGTCCACAGACAGCGTACAAACCCTGGCTGTGTGCTCAGTATTTTTGTTGTGATGGATTGTTCTGTGTCGTCCACAGACAGCGTACAAACCCTGGCTGTGTGCTCAGTATTTTTATTGTGATGGTTTGTTCTGTGTCGTCCACAGACAGCGTACAAACCCTGGCTGTGTGCTCAGTATTTTATTGTGATGGATTGTTCTGTGTCGTCCACAGACAGCGTACAAGCCCTGGCTGTGTGCTCAGTATTTTTATTGTGATGGATTGTTCTGTGTCGTCCACAGACAGCGTACAAACCCTGGCTGTGTGCTCAGTATTTTATTGTGATGGATTGTTCTGTGTCGTCCACAGACAGCGTACAAACCCTGGATGTGTGCTCAGTATTTTTATTGTGATGGTTTGTTCTGTGTCGTCCACAGACAGCGTACAAACCCTGGATGTGTGCTCAGTATTTTTGTTGTGATGGTTTGTTCTGTGTCGCCCACAGACAGCGTACAAACCCTGGCTGTGTGCTCAGTATTTTTGTTGTGATGGTTTGTTCTGTGTCGTCCACAGACAGCGTACAAACCCTGGCTGTGTGCTCAGTATTTTTGTTGTGATGGTTTGTTCTGTGTCGTCCACAGACAGCGTACAAACCCTGGCTGTGTGCTCAGTATTTTTATTGTGATGGTTTGTTCTGTGTCGTCCACAGACAGCGTACAAACCCTGGCTGTGTGCTCAGTATTTTTATTGTGATGGTTTGTTCTGTGTCGTCCACAGACAGCGTACAAACCCTGGCTGTGTGCTCAGTATTTTTGTTGTGATGGATTGTTCTGTGTCGTCCACAGACAGCGTACAAACCCTGGCTGTGTGCTCAGTATTTTTGTTGTGATGGTTTGTTCTATGTCGTCCACAGACAGCGTACAAACCCTGGCTGTGTGCTCAGTATTTTTGTTGTGATGGTTTGTTCTGTGTCGTCCACAGACAGCGTACAAGCCCTGGCTGTGTGCTCAGTATTTCCACACAAGCCAGCAATCATGTCGGAGAAAGGTGTCGTGCCAGCAGTACTGTCTGGAGGTCCAACAGAGCTGTCCATTCATCCTGCCCGACAACGATGACTTAATCCACGGTGGCACCCCCAGTTTCATCTGTACAGGTTCATGCCTTGGACTTGCTTGATGGACTGACACTTTCTCAAATGCTAATGGAAAAGATGTTGTTTTTGGCTTTGTCACCCCGTTTCAGGATTGTTGAGAGAGAATCCGCCAGAGAGCAAAGCTGTGTGCTGTGACGTGCGATGGGACTCCAACATGAAGGGCCCCTCAGGCGAGGCCCAAAAAAGGACTGCCTCCTCCTGCCTCCCCAAGGGGGCCTCGGTCACCTCCATCGCCAGCCCGAGACTGTGGAGTGGGAGGCTGAAGATCTGCCTTCTGGCGCTGGTCCTTCTGCACACTGTCATTATTATATCAGCCTCCCATAATTCCACCTTGGCGGGCGTCGCTCGAGAAGAGCACCTCCGATGAAGATTGAACATCATCCGGGTTGGAGAGGTTTCTAGTTTTTCACAAATGTCATACTGTGGCTATGTGGGATGTTGGCATCGAGGAATTGTCTGCTGCCAACACAACATCCAGCACAGGAATTGGTAGGGCTTGTTTGGAGTTTTTGGTGGACAGGACCACTCCTCTAAAGTACTGACCTGGTCCCGCTTAAACCCTGCTCATTGTTTCTATTCCATTCATACTTTTTGGAGAATATCATCTCTCCTCCCTATATTTGCTCTCCTTTTGTCTACTTCCCTCTATTGTGGGTCTAGATTACACTTCAAATTGGACATTGATCAAGTCTTTATTTTCAGCTTCCCTGCCAAGTCTTTTTGACTTGCTGCATCCACAGTACTTCTCCTCCTCCCTGCTACCTTGCAGGGATGCACCCATTATTCCTCTGGGTCAAACTGCGCCTGATTCTTGCAATTGTAAGATTCAGCTCATAGATGTTTCTCCCCCCCCCCCCCAAGCCCTTTGATTAGACATGTTTGGGCCTCAAGTGCAAACATAAGGTTGCAGGTGTCACGCAATGTGCACTGCTCGTCTTAAATTGACCTCACCATGTGTCGCTGCATGAAGCCAAAACTGCAGGGGGTCTCACTTATCAACTCCACTTCTTCTTTATTATGCTTATTTTTATACAACCAAAAAGGCAAAGTCACACACACAATTAACTCTATGTCTATTTTTGCTACACACATTTCTCAGAACACGTGCGTTTCACCTTGTTATTGGCTCCACCCCTTTTGCCTGAAGGGATTGGGGCCACATATTTTGCTGTGTGGATGTTCTTACAACAAAAACATGAATGATACTTGTAGTCAGGCATCATGGGCTCTATTTTGACATTCACTTCAGTGAAAAAAGCTGCACAAATGTGCTGATTTTCCCCTTAGATTTAAATCTGTCACCACACCACTTCATCCAAGATGTGAATCTGGGTAGCACAACCTTAAATGTGGCCCTTCCAGTCCAATAACTGAAGTGTGGCCCTTCCAGTCCAATAACTGAAATGTGGGCCCCTCAGTCCAATAACTGAAATGTGGCCCTTCCAGTCCAATAACTGAAATGTGGGCCCCTCAGTCCAATAACTGAAATGTGGCCCTTCCAGTCCAATAACTGAAGTGTGGCCCTTCCAGTCCAATAACTGAAGAGTGGCCCTTCCAGTCCAACAACTGAAATGTGGGCCCCTCAGTCCAATAACTGAAATGTGGCCCTTCCAGTCCAATAACTGAAATGTGGGCCCCTCAGTCCAATAACTGAAATGTGGCCCTTCCAGTCCAATAACTGAAGTGTGGCCCTTCCAGTCCAATAACTGAAGAGTGGCCCTTCCAGTCCAACAACTGAAATGTGGGCCCCTCAGTCCAATAACTGAAATGTGGCCCTTCCAGTCCAATAACTGAAATGTGGGCCCCTCAGTCCAATAACTGAAATGTGGCCCTTCCAGTCCAATAACTGAAGTGTGGCCCTTCCAGTCCAATAACTGAAGAGTGGCCCTTCCAGTCCAACAACTGAAATGTGGCCCTTCCAGTCCAATAACTGAAATGTGGGCCCCTCAGTCCAATAACTGAAATGTGGCCCTTCCAGTCCAATAACTGAAATGTGGGCCCCTCAGTCCAA